>NW_015506103.1:254530-263622 GCF_001515645.1 Sinocyclocheilus grahami | reverse complement strand
CTCCATCTGACTCCACCAGGCTCCATCTGACTCCACCAGGCTCCATCTGACTCCACCAGGCTCCATCTGACTCCACCAGGCTCCATCTGACTCCACCAGGCTCCATCTGACTCCACCAGGCTCCATCTGACTCCACCAGGCTCCATCTGACTTCACCTGGCTCCATTTGACTCTAACCGACTCCAACTGACTCCATCCGAATCAATCTGACTCCATCCATCTCAAACCGACTCCATCAGACTCAAAATGACTCCATCTGACTCAAAATGACTCCATCTGACTTCAACTGACTCCATCCAACTCAAACTGACTCCATCCGAATCAATCTGACTCCATCCATCTCAAACCGACTCCATCAGACTCAAAATGACTCCATCTGACTCAAAATGACTCCATCTGACTTCAACTGACTCCATCCGACTTCACCTGACTCCATCCAACTCAAACTGACTCCATCCGAATCAATCTGACTCCATCCATCTCAAACCGACTCCATCAGACTCAAAATGACTCCATCTGACTCCAACTGACTCCATCTGACTCCATCTGACGCCATCAGACTTCACCTGACTCCATCCAACTCAAACTGACTCCATCAGACTCCACCAGGTTCCATCTGACTTCACCTGGCTCCATTTGACTCTAACCGACTCCAACTGACTCCATCCGAATCAATCTGACTCCATCCATCTCAAACCGACTCCATCAGACTCAAAATGACTCTATCTGACTCTAACCAACTTCATCTGACTCCAACTGACTCCATCAGACTTCAACTGGCTCCATCCGACTTCACCTGACTCCATCCGACTTCACCTGACTCCATCCGACTTCACCTGACTCCATCTGACTCCACCAGGCTCCATCTGACTCCACCAGGCTCCATCTGACTCCACCAGGCTCCATCTGACTTCACCTGGCTCCATTTGACTCTAACCGACTCCAACTGACTCCATCCGAATCAATCTGACTCCATCCATCTCAAACCGACTCCATCTGACTCAAAATGACTCCATCTGACTCAAAATGACTCCATCTGACTCAAAATGACTCTTCAACTGATCAACTGACTCCATCCAACTCAAACTGACTCCATCCGAATCAATCTGACTCCATCCATCTCAAACCGACTCTCAAAATGAATCTGACGCAACCTGACTCCATTCGAATCCATCAGACTCCAACAGATTCAACCTGACTCCATCAGACTCCATCTGACGCAACCTGACTCCATTCGAATCCATCAGACTCCAACAGATTCAACCTGACTCCATCAGACTCCATCTGACGCAACCTGACTCCATTCGAATCCATCAGACTCCAACAGATTCAACCTGACTCCATCAGACTCCATCTGACGCAACCTGACTCCATTCGAATCCATCAGACTCCAACAGATTCAACCTGACTCCATCAGACTCCATCTGACGCAACCTGACTCCATTCGAATCCATCAGACTCCAACAGATTCAACCTGACTCCATCAGACTCCATCTGACGCAACCTGACTCCATTCGAATCCATCAGACTCCAACAGATTCAACCTGACTCCATCAGACTCCATCTGACGCAACCTGACTCCATTCGAATCCATCAGACTCCAACAGATTCAACCTGACTCCATCAGACTCCATCTGACGCAACCTGACTCCATTCGAATCCATCAGACTCCAACAGATTCAACCTGACTCCATCAGACTTCACTCTGACTCCATCAGACTCCATCTGACGCAACCTGACTCCATTCGAATCCATCAGACTCCAACAGATTCAACCTGACTCCATCAGACTCCATCTGACGCAACCTGACTCCATCAGATTCAACCTGACTCCATCTGACGCAACCTGACTCCATTCAAATCCATCAGACTCCAACAGATTCAACCTGACTCCATCAGACTTCACTCTGACTCCATCAGACTCCATCTGACTCCAACAGATTCAACCTGACTCCATCAGACTCCATCAGACTCCAACTGACTTTGTGTTTATGTCTTGTCACCGCCGCTGCAACATTTATTAATAAGAATGCTATCAAAACATCTAGGATATGAACCTTGTTTGACCTCCTGACCCTTTTCTGATTAGCACCTTTCTCTCTTTTATTTTTTTCTACTGTAATTGCATCTGATTGTACATTGGCTTGATAGATGAATGTAGAAAAATCTGTTATTTCTTCTTGTATGTTAAAAAAATTGCAAAACAGATTTAAACATTAAAACATTAAATGTGTAAACATTAAATATGAATTCATTCAATGCTCAAAAGATAAAATGAAATAAAAATAATGAAATTCGATGGAATCGACTGTGAGCATCACATGATCTGTGTGCTGATCTGAGCCGCTGATTCAGACCCGTGTGTCGCTCAAGATGCTGCCTACGAAGGGATCTGTCTATGTAGACATTAGCGTCTCTATTAGCGTCTCAAACAGGCCCGAAATAAAGCGCATCAGAAACAGAAGCCGCTCTTCCTCTCAGCGGTGGGATGGAAGCGTGTCGTGCCGATCAGGTCACGCGTGTCTCTGAAAGCGTGCAATTACAGTCCAACACCACGCCACACCGAACTGAAGAACAACTAATTAGTGTAATTATGCAGACGCTTCGAGAGCAGAGGCAGCGTCTAAAACAAACTCCACCACAAACTTTCACAATAATAATTCATCACTGGACTATTGTCTCCAGCAGATAACACCGCTCTGTAAATCAGCTGCAGAAGTGTAATGTTACTCTCCATTTCATATTAGATCAGAGCTGATTGTGAAACGTGTTAAACATGTTCTCTATTAAAACATCTCGTGATCTAGTTATTTCTGACACAAACTCAGTAATGAGGCCTAGTGTTATATAATCTCCACTTAATCATTTTCTCTTTTCATTTGGATCTTGATGGACTTGAATCGAAAGATCAGATGATTCACACTGAATGAATGAATCAGTGTGAAATCAGTTCATTCAGACTCTGATTCTGATTGGACGACCGGCTCTAACCTGGTGTGAGTGACGATGTCAGTCAAGGCTCCGCCCTCCAGGAACTCCATCACTACCCAGAGTTCATCACTGACCAGATAACTGTTGTACATGTCGACCACGTTCTCGTGATGGTAGTCTCTCATGATGACCACCTGCAAGCAGATGAACAGCGAACAGGAACACGATTAAAACATCTCGATTACAAATTAGGCCTACATGACGAAAATTGTAGTTAGTAACATAATCTGGATTACACATATTAGGTAATGTAGTCTGACTACTCATTTTATCACATAGATGTGAATGGGATTATTGTGTACCTTAAAAAAATTTTTTTTTAAAGTTTTATTACATATCTTAAAAACACTTTCTTTTTAATTTTACAGAGAAATGTGTGACCCTGGAGCACAAAACCAGTCGTAAGGGTCAGTTTTGTGAAATTGAGATTTATGCATCATCTGAAAGCTGAATAAATAATCTTTCCATTGATGTATGGTTTGTTAGGATAGGACAATATTTGAATATCTGGAATCTGAGGGTGCAAAAAAATCTAAATATTGAGAAAATCATCTTTAAAGTTGTTCAGATGAAGTTCTTAGCAATGCATATTACTAATCAAAAATTAAGTTTTGATATATTTACGGTAGGACATTTACTAAATATCTTCATGGAACATGATCTTTACTTAATATCCTAATGATTTTTGGCATAAAAGAGAAATGTATAATTGTGACCCATACAATGTATTGTTGGCTATTGCTACAAATATCCCCCAGCGACTCAACACTGCTTTTGTGCTGCAGGGTCACATATTACAATACTAAAATTTCATATTTTGGTTAGTATTTTAATTATAATAATAATAATTATTATTATTATTTTAATTATAATTACTATAATTATTATTTTATAGACATATTGATATATAATCACATAGTTTTTGCCTATATTGCGCAACTTTTCGCTATTTTGTTGACCAGGATATTGGCGCACTCACCTCGTTGAACAGAAGTTCCCGCCGCTGCTGTTTTCTCAGGTCCATCTTCTTCACAGCCACCTGTTTGCCGCTGTGCTTCTCGGTGGCGATGCACACGATGCCCGTGGATCCCTCCCCGATCTTCAGGAAGTTGTCCAGATACTCGCGCGGGTCGCCGGGGTTCACCACCAGCTGCAGCGCCGCGCGGAACTGCTCGTGCGAAACCCTGCAGGGCGGCTGCTCGGAGGACGAGCCCCAGCTGGGCGGCGGATAGGCCCCGGGGCCCGGGATGAAGGGCGAGGAGGGCTGCGAGTGCGCTCCCTGCGGGGTGTAGGGAGGGCTGGGCTGCGGCGGCAAGGGTTTGTAGTGGAAACCGGCCGGGTAACCGGGTTTGCCGTGGCTCTGAGGTAGTTTGAGGGGAACGCGTGGGTACGTCTCGGGCCCCGGCCCCGGCGGACTCCCGTCACGGGCCACTCGCTCATACTCACCCTGTTAGACCCAAACACACAGCATCATGAGTGAATGCAGCAGCAGCAGAAGACGCTCATTACAGGCCGTGATGATCCTCAGAGCTGCTGTCTGCTGAGGGAACGGCCCTCAAACTGAGGCTCAACGTCACACATTACAGCAGGACAACAAACCAAATCACGCTGACACTGGATTCACGGAATCATTCATTGAAGATCTGCTGTGTTTTACTGAAGTGAAAAAAAATTGTGAAATATTATTATAATGTAAAACAGCTGTGTTCTATGTGAATCTCTGTTAAACTGTAATGTATTTCTGTGATGTGCAGCTGTATTTTCAGCATCATTCCTCCAGTCTTCAGTGTCACATGATCACATTAATTGAAAACATTCATATTTGTGTGGAAACTGTGACATTTTATTTTTCAGGATTCACAGCTGAACAGAAAGTTCATAAGAACAGCATTTATTTGAAATATAAATCTATTGTAACATTATAAATGTCTTTACTGTCACTTTTGATCAATTTAATGCATCAATGCTGAATAAAAGTAGTAATTTAATTAATATCTTTCAGAAATGTTTCTCGAGCAGCAGATCAGCATATTATACTGATTTCTGAAGATCATGTGACACTGAAGACTGGAGGAATGATGCTGAAAATACAGCTGCGCATCACAGAAATACATTACAGTTTAACACATACTCACAGAGAAAACAGATTATTTGAAATTGTAATAATTATATGTAATACAATCATATTGTAATAATATTTCAAGAGTTCTTTCAAAAACATTGAAAAACGTAATTATTACTTTTTATTATATTAATTATTGCTTAATTATTCAAACGTTTGACTAGTAGAGCGTGCGATACGCACATATGGAAGTGAGTAAAAGCAGAGCTGGGATCTTTTCAGCAAACAAAGAAAAACGAGCATCTGTTAGAGGAATAAAGCAGGCTCCACGTCACAGGATCTGATTCCCGGTCAGCGGGGTCACGGTGGGCGGTAGATTGAATTATTGGCACCACGCCCCGAACACAAAAAGATGACACGACACGGATCGACATCTAAGCGCCTGATGATGAGAGCGCCGGCTGTAATTACGCCGGTGGGCTCGTTTAATCAATCATCCCGGCGAGGCTGTTTATGGGCCGGAGAAAGTCCCGAGACCCCCTTTCCCAACCGGCACCACTGGCTGATCCATGTTCGTTAAATGCACATTAATCTGAATTTGGCAGCGTAATCAACAACCCAACTGGAGTGTGAAATTGAATTCTGTGGTGGAACACGCCGCCGCGGCTTTAATGCAAGGGCTGCAGAAAAGGAAGGTACCACAACATCAGTTCATCACAATGAACACTCGACGTGTTCCCGAGTTCCCAAGTCCCCGAGCTGTTGGCCTTTAACGGCCTGAGATTCCCAACAGCGCCAACAAAACGCTGGGCTCGCTGAAAGTGACCGAGTCGAAGTGAATGAGAACGAAAGAGGTTCATTATGAGGCCGCTGAGCCGAGACTGATGGGACTGCAGAATCACGGTGAAATCACACACACACTGACTGTGCTGCTCCATACAGTACGCATTTCCCCGAATCACCATCTAACCCTGCGTAACTCAGCCAAACCCGCCAGAAACACGGCTCAGACTTCACCCAGAAACATGAAAGTACTGAAAATGAAGTGAGTGACGTGACATGTGGGCAAGTATGGTGACCCATACTCTGAATTAGTGCTCTTCATTTATCCCAATCTAAGTGCACACACACAGCAGTGAACATTAATGCCACGGCGCCCGGGGAGCAGTTGGGGGTTCGGTGCCTTGCTCAAGGGCACCTCAGTCGGGGTATTGAAGGTGGAAGAGAGCGCTGTACATTCACTCCCCCCACCTACAATCCCTGTTACAATTATTTCAAATAACATCGTTTTAATTTAAATTTTAGTTAACTATACTAAGTCTTGTGTAAATTTATGTTGCAATATTTTGAGGAGGCTAATACAGTAGTCCTGAAATATCTGTGAATTTTCATCACAGTTCGGAGCTCAAGCATGTGTAAATGAAGGTCTGGGATGAGCCGCTTTTATCTGGGCGATGCTACGGTTCCATTAATTGATTCCTGCGCCACTCTCACGAGTAATTCTGTGTCTCCGGCCGCCGAGTGAGTAGATTACGAACTGACACCAGATCCATCACAGAGCCGGTGTTGCGGAGCGCTGGTGCGACCGAGAGATAATACGCCCTACACGGCCTGCGGGTGAGGAGCGGACCGTGCATGTGCAAGACGTCCACTGTGATTTAACACCTTCTAAAAACAGTTCTTTCTTTTGATTTAGGGGTAAAATATCAAACAGACGTTTCTTCATGAGATTCTCCTGATGATGGTGATAGTAGCAGTAAATACAAAACAATAAGCAAGCAATATTTTTAATGAATCTTAATTTATGTCGTAATATATTGAGGAGTTATTGAGGAAGTGGCTAATACTCTTCTAATGCGGAAAGTGCATGAAATGCAATGTAAAAGCATCTGCTAAATGCATGAAATTAGAAAAACAGCATGCATTAAACGCAGAACATCCAACATGTTCTTAAATAAAATGCCGTTCAGGCAGAGGAAGAAATTTTTGGGGGCTGAAAATATGTCATAAAAGTTCCTAAAACACAAGTATACAAAACAGGTTCTGCGAGGGATGTAAATTTATGTTGCAATATATTAAGACGTTATTGAGGAATCTCATACTTTCCCACAGACTTGCACTCAATGTGTGGCGGCACTTCCCCCGGGGGAAATATAGGCTATATATAAAACAGCAAATGGGATTATTGAAATTGCAAATTCATTCTCTGCCAGCAGGAGGCGCTTTAGGAGCAGCAGATATAGCAGTTTCCCCGGTAACGGTTGTAAACAAAGTAGCGCTCTGCTCATAAACGCTACTTTATCAGGCATTATAGGAAAGATTAAATGAAAATGACATCGAAACTTTTCTAAAGACAGTGAGTGCCCTTCAAAGATACAGTCATATAAAGACACCCACGCCGCGTTTTGACTTTGAAACGTACAGAGCTCATGTTTATTCAACGAAGTCAAAGCCTTTTGGAAAATCTATTTGTGGCAGTCAATGTTGATATTGTGGTGGGCCGCCACAAATAAATCAATGTATGGGAAACACTGTACTTCTAATGCAGAAAGCATCCTCCAAATGCATGTAAATGTAGCGCTCTTTTATCATATTAATATTTATTGCACATTTTTGCTGCCACAAGATGTTTGAGCAAAACAGTGGATCTCCATGGAGCCTTTTCCTCCAAAATCTACCACGTGACCATCTCTGAGAAGAGATCACATGCAAATGATGCATTATCAGTAGCGGTTCACTTTGGTATCTTGCTTTGATTGTAAACTGTGCCAGAGAACCACACAAACTCATTGCACTATTCACAAGTTCGCACTTACATATAATCAGAGCAAAGAGTGTGCATATTTGGCGTGTGGTCCGAAGGGGAGGGGCTCTGAGCTTGGAATATAAACTGAACCCGAGAACCCCCCATATCTCCAAGCTGGGACAGGAATAGTTTGGAGTGAGGAGTTGGGGTGGAGGAGGGATGCCAGAAAACTGTTGTGGGACAAAGGCAAGTTGGCTATATATATATTTTACTATAGTGCTAATTATATACAGTGCTCCACCCGAACTTTGTTAATAAAACATCACATAGTGTGAATGCGTCCTTAAAGGGGTCCTATTATGCTCTTTTACAAAGTCTTGATTTTGTTTTGGGGGTGTACTAGAACATGCACTCATGCTTGGTGGTTTGAAAAATGCATTATTTTTCACATAATTTGTTTGATGAAGCTCCGCCTTCCGAAAAACAAAATGTGTTGTGATTGGTTAGCTGTCCCGGTGCGTTGTGATTGGCGAACAGCTTAGACGGTGTTTCAGTACTGCCCCGCCTCTTGCTCCGTCTTTCAACAAAAGCTTTTGGCGAATCCGGCACTACTCACTCGTGATGTGGAAGCTGTCCTCAGTAAAATGCGCAGCACACAATAGCAAATTGGGGTTATAATGCTCAGGAACAGAGTTAAAAAGTAAATTGCAACCACTGTTTCCTGACATCATCCACTTTCGGAAGCCCAAACAAAGACGATTGGGCATGGAGGTGAAAAAAACAGCGCTTCAGGCGGTCGCGCACTGGACGAGAAACACAGCGTCACATCACGTCTTTAAAATTCAAATACATTATTTTCTATGAGTGTAGCACACCGGCGGCGTCTGTCCGCGGCGCCCAGCTATGTGATACATTATTTGTAAGAATTGTTCTAGACCAGCGGTTCTCAGTCCTCGCGTACCCCTGCTCTGCATGATTTGCACGTTTCTCTTTGTTAACACACCTGATTCACATCATCTCGTTAGAAGTGAGCTCCGTGCATGAACTGTGTTCCGATTAACATGCTCCCTACACAGTGTGCATCGCTCCCTACTCCCTGAGCAGGGGAAATCCGTTGAAGTTTACTTCACTTCGGAATATTCATTAATTTACAGAAACTTACTAGAGAAGCGTCAAGTGGGACATAATATACCTCTGTAAATAAATACAATTTAAATTCACGTCTCGCACACTTAAATGCCCTTTGTATGGAACATATACGCTCCCTTCAAACTGGAATCATGGAGGAATATCC
>NW_015506103.1:251299-254497 GCF_001515645.1 Sinocyclocheilus grahami | reverse complement strand
GGATTTTTAAAAAACGAAATATCTCCCTTTGGAGTGGACTTTGAGATTTGTAACTTTCTAGATCTTTTTTATGCCCAAACATACACACTACACACTGACTAAAATTAAAAAAGTGAAAAAGCATAATAGGACCCCTTTAATGCATTGGTGCATTTCAACAAAACACCCTGCAGGACAAAAAAAGCCAGACTCATCATTAGAAGGAGGCTGATTTGATCTTTACCTTGCTTATGACGAGTGAAGACGTGTTCTCGGACAGTCTGGGGTACGTGTACGAGCTGTATGGCCCCTGCGGCGCAGCTTTAAATGCACTGATGCTATACGGCAGGCTGGGCTCCTGCAGGCCCGACCCCGAGCGCGAGCGCTGCCGGATGGCCGGCTGGGGGCTCGTCTGACGGATGTACGAGGACTTGGGCCTCTTGTTGTAGTCGTCTCTCAGTCCCACTCCGTATCCCCAGTCTCCATCGGGATAGTTCATCTGCCCGCTGTGGATGGAGACGCGCGACGGCGTTCCCAGCAGATGCTCCCGATAGTCCTGGCTGGATCCGCTTAGAGAGGCGCGGTAGTATTCCCTGCGACCACCCATGGCCATCTCGTCGGTGGACAGCCGCATCTTGTTCTCCAGGTAGGCGTGGTAGTCGGGTGGCATCTTGGCGTAGTCCGAGGACTTCTGCGGCATGGCATCGGGATAGAAGGGGCTACGGATGGGATGGCCATTCTGTCTGAGAGAGAAGCGGTAGTGCCGTCCGACCGCCCACTCGCCGTCATGGGCGCTTCGGTCGCGGTACGCCTCCAGCGAGAAGTCTTTACTACTGTCCAGGTCGCACGAGAAGCGCCCGTAATAGTGTCCGAAGCCGTTCTCCTCTGATCCACCGGCGTTGGACGTGGACGCAGACGCTGGCTTGCTCCCGCCGGACTGATGGGCTCCAGGCGGACTCTCTTTCCTCAGAGAGTTGGAGCGGGTGACGGAGATACTGTCAAACTCCTCCAGTAGGCCGTTGATGGAGGCGTCCTTTGGCGGCCGGCTCCCACGGACAATGGTCTGCACAGAGAAGGCAGGTGAGTCGGTAAGAGGCACAAAGCATCAACAAGAAGGTCCAGGCCTGAGTGTTCCACCACATATATTTTGACAGAGCCAAACAGCAGTGGGATTGGGATCAGAAAACGTTTGGCAGCGGCGCTCTCACGAGCCGAGCCTGAATAAATCACAGCATTGCTCATCTCATCCCACTGCTGCTTAAGCGTGTTACACAGCTGCGTCGTGACTCACCGCAGAATTAAACACTGAAACAGACCCAAAATATAAGAGTGGCACGAGCTGAAAAGCCCAATGGAAGGTTTTTCCCAACTTCCCCTCTCACTAGTCATCCAAAACTACACTACAATTACATGAGCAGATTTAGAAAAACAGACGGGTCTTTTCATATTTTCTGTACAGATTGACCCAAACCAGGAACAAACCAATCCCACATACACAGTTCTTTTAAGAACTGATCACTGAAAGGTTCTTTGGGGAACCAGAAATGGTTCTGTGGTTCCATGGCAATGCTCTAGAAACCACCTTTTAAAACCTTTATTTTAAAGAGTATACAGTCATTATTTTAGAGTACCTGATGCGGTATGCACAAGGACAAATTGTGATTATTTACTATGTAAGTGATCAAATCTTAAAAGAAGAGACTACTTTTCTAGACATTACTGTACAGTATGTGACGTATGCAGCTCCAGTAAAGAGAGGCCGCTGTGATCTTGACCTGCATCGGCAGTATAAAAACTCTCTGACCTCATTTAGTTGCTGCCGCGGCTCTTTAAGTAACATCAGATGACCTGAAGGAAAACTAGTACAAAGGTCCGGAGGTTCTAGATCACGGTGTTTTAAGCATGCAGTAATCAGCTCATTCAGATGGAGTTAAACTCTGGTCACATTCATGCTGTGAAACTTCGGTAAGATCCAGCCAGACCTACACATCTCTTTAAAAAAAAGTTTTCAATTTCTCATCATAGGTTCTTCAGATTTATGTTTCGGTTCCAGGGTTCTTTGAAGCATCAAAACATACTGTAGATGTTTTTCTAAAGAACCAGAAAACAACTCTGGATCTTAAGAACCTCCTTCTATGGCTTCATTCTGTAAAACCCTTTTGGTTCTGATAGATCTTCTGGTTGATTTCTTTAATATTGGAAGAAACTAATGCATAAGACTGTTGGTCAATGAAACTCAAACATGAGACAGCTGAGACCAGAATGAGATCAGAGCAATCGGACCACGTTCACATGAACATAATTTTCAGATGAAGGTCCATATTAAGCCTTTACTCTGAAGCTCTACAGATGCACGTCATCAAAACAAAACCAGATTCTCAATGCTTAATCTGAAACTCAAGTATTCACAGATCATTTTCACACATTCTCACTTCAACAATCAAGTCAGACAGGTGTGCATGAATAGATGTATGATCTCCCTACAGACATGAAGTGTTTGACTTAACAGATCTGAAGAGCTGGAACATGTGGTCAGGTTAAGAAAAAAAGAGGAGCTAATAAACGTCACAGTCTGAGCTTCAGTACAGGAAAAGGAAATAAATCTCCTGGACGGGCCAGTGTCCTCCTCACAGCAGCGCTACACGGAGTGTCATCCATCTCTTTAATGTGTGTGTCAGCCACACACAGCCGCTCTGAGCTCAGTCCATCTGAAGAGAATGTGATCAGAGGCCTTTACACCTCTGATCTGCTATAGAGCCGCTAACACTCACACCCACTAACACTCACTAACGCCAACACTCACTCACTCACTCACGCAAACACTCACCCCGCTAACACTCACTCGCTCATGTTAACACTCACATTCACACCCACCAACACTCACTCATACTAACACTCACGCGCGCACACACACACACACACACACACACACACTCACACTCAAACTAATATTCACTCACTCACACACACTCACACTAACACTCACTCACACTCACTAACATGCACACACACACACTCACTCACACTCACATTCACTCACTCACTCACACTCACACACACTAACACTCACTAACATGCACACACACACACACTAACCCTCACTCACACTAACACACACTCACACTCACACACACACTCACTCTCACACACACACACACACACACACACACACTCACACCAACACACACTCACACTCACAGCACCACACACAAACTCACA
>NW_015506103.1:248969-250834 GCF_001515645.1 Sinocyclocheilus grahami | reverse complement strand
CTCACTCACACTCACACACACTCACACTCACACACACACTCACTCTCACACACACACACACACACACACACACACTGACACCAACACTCACTCACACTAACAGTAACTCACACTAAGTCACTCACACTCACACTCACACACACACACACACTAACACTCACACACACTAACACACACTAACACTCACTCACTGACACTCACATGCACACTCACACATACTCACACATACTCCCATTAACACACACTCACACTAACACTCAACACACACTCACTAACATGCACACACACACACACACACACACACACTAACCCTCACTCACACTAACACTCACTCACACCACCAAACACACACACACACACACTAACTGACACCAACACTCACGCACACTAACAGTAACTCACACTAAGTCACTCACACTCACACACACTAACACACACTAACACTCACTCACACTCACTAACACTCACGCGTGCACACACACACACACACACACTCACACTAACACTCACTCACACTCACTAACACTCACGCGCGCACACACACACACACACACTCACTCTCTCACACACACACACACACTAACCCTCACTCACACTAACACTCACTCACACTCACTAACACTCACGCGCGCACACACACACACACACACTCACTCTCTCACACACACACACACACTAACCCTCACTCACACTAACACTCACTCACACTCACTAACACTCACGCGCGCACACACACACACACACACTCACTCTCTCACACACACACACACACTAACCCTCACTCACACTAACACTCACTCACACTCACTAACACTCACGCGCGCACACACACACACACACACTCACTCTCTCACACACACACACACACTAACCCTCACTCACACTAACACTCACTCACACTCACTAACACTCACGCGCGCACACACACACACACACACTCACTCTCTCACACACACACACACACTAACCCTCACTCACACTAACACTCACTCACACTCACTAACACTCACGCGCGCACACACACACACACACACTCACTCTCTCACACACACACACACACTAACCCTCACTCACACTAACACTCACTCACACTCACTAACACTCACGCGCGCACACACACACACACACACACACACTAACTGACACCAACACTCACGCACACTAACAGTAACTCACACTAAGTCACTCACACTCACACACACATACTCCCTCTAACACACACTCACACTAACACTCAACACACACTCACACTCATACAACACACACACGCACACACTAACACTCACTCACACTCACACAACACACACACACGCACACACACACACACTAACACTCACTCACACTAACAGTCACTCACACTAACACTCACTCACACTAACACACACACACACACTAACACTCATTCACACCAACGCTCACTCACACTCACACTAACACTCACTCACACAACACACACACGCACACACACACTAACAGTCACTCACACTCACTAACACTTACACACACACACTAACACTCACTCACACTAACAGTCACTCACACTAACACACACACACTAACACTCACACACACACTAACACTCACTCACACACACACACACACACACACTCACTCACTCTCTCACACACACACACACACACACACACACACACACGCACTTACACACACTCACACTTACACACACTCACACTAACCCCCCCCACACACACACACACAAACACCAACACTCACTCACACACACTAACAATCATTCACACCAACACTCACTCACACTAAGTCACTCACACTCACACACCCTAACACTCACTCACACACACACACACACACACACACACACACACACACACACACACACACACACACAC
>NW_015506103.1:248659-248942 GCF_001515645.1 Sinocyclocheilus grahami | reverse complement strand
TCACTCACACACACACACACACCCTCACACTCACACACACACACACACACACACACACACACACACACACACACTTACACACACTAACAGTCACTTACATTCAAACACTAACACACATTAACACTCACACCAACACTCACTCACACCAACACTCACTCACACTAACACACACACACACACACACACCAACACTCACTCACACACACTCACAATCACTCACACCAACACTCACTCACTTTCTCTCTCTCGCTCGCTCTCTCTCTCTCACACACACACACACACA
>NW_015506103.1:242679-248352 GCF_001515645.1 Sinocyclocheilus grahami | reverse complement strand
ACTTACACACACTCACACTTACACACACTCACACTAACCCACACACACACACACACTCACACACACACACACACTCACACTTACACACACTCACACTAACCCACACACACACACACTCACACACATTAACACTCACTCACACAGACTAACTGTCACTTACACAGACTAACACTCACTCACACTAACAGTCACACACACTCACACACACTAACACTCACTCACAGTAACACTAACACTCACACTCTCACTCTCACTCAGACTCACACTCACACTCACACTCACACTGACTGTCACTTTTACACACTAACACTCACTCACACTAACACTTAACACTCACACTCACACTCTCACTCTCACTCTCACTCATACTCACACTAACACTCACTCACAGTAACACTAACACTCACACTCTCACTCTCACTCTCACTCAGACTCACACTCACACTAACACTCACTCACACAGACTGTCACTTACACACACTAACACTCACTAACACTCACACTCACTCTCACTCACTCACACACACACACACACACTTGCTCACACTAATGCTCACTCACTCACACACACACACACACACACACACTCACTCACATTTACATTTACATTTAGTCATTTAGCAGACGCTTTTATCCAAAGCGACTTACAATTGGGGGATACATAAAGCGATTCTTCTTAAAGAGGCAAACAGACACAAGAAGTGGTTGTAATACCAAGTTCTTAGACATTGTTCAAATAAGTACAAGCTAGAAAGAGAAGGAATAAATAAAGAGAGAGATTTTTTATTTATTTAAATTTTTTTTTATGATGAAGTCTAGTAGTGTTGAAAGAGATGAGTTTTCAGCTGTCGCTTGAAAATTGTCAGGGATTCAGCATTCCGGATAGGGGTGGGAAGATCGTTCCAGCAGCCAGGAGTGGTGAACGAGAATGTTCTGGAAAGTGATTTTGAGCCTCTCTGTGATGGTACCACGAGGCGTCGCTCACTAGCGGATCTCAGACTTCTGAAAGGGATGTAAATTCGTAGTAGTGAGTGGAAGTAGGCGGGTGCCGAGTCTGTGGCTGTTCTATATGCAAGCATCAACGTCTTGAACTTGATTCGTGCCGCGACCGGTAGCCAGTGCAAGGAGATAAAGAGAGGTGTAACATGGGAATAAAAGCGAGGCTCCTATCTTCTTGAATGGGGGAAACCAAAATCTACCAAATTTGTCAAGATTACATTTCAAGAATATATTTCAAGACGGCTATAAAAGCTAACAACAGCAATATCAAATACAAATTGTATTGTTATATCAGGCCAGTCCAGTTAATGTGCATGCACTCTCTACAGTAAACAAACTCTATCAAAAAGGCAACAGAGTGCAACATTCGGTTTCTGGAAGTAAAAAAATGCATTCATTTTCTCCATAGAGAATTGATTTTTAACAGTTTTGTGAAAACCTTTCAAGACAAACCCTCCATCAGCCTCAAGGTTATTAATTGTTGGTATAAGCTTTTGTTGAAGGCATCAGTCAGTTTTATTTTCTTTTAATAGTATTTAATCGCCTAATTCCAGGTAAAGAACACTACTCACAAATCCTGAAGAGAACATACACAGAGAAACATTTGATTAAGAGAATTAAAGCAAACAAAGAGCTCATCAGCTGACTACCCTATATGTGTGTTCGTGTCGGCTCTGTTAAAGTTGTATATGATACTGGTCAATAGTTTAGATTTTTTCTTTTCTTTTCTTTATGCAAAATAAAGAAAGTCTCTTTCTGCTTACCAAGGCTGCATTTATTTGATCAAAAATACTGTTAAAATAAATAATAATAATGATACTCTGAAATATTATCATATTTTCTATTTAAATATATTTTAACAAGTAATTCCTGTAATGTACAACTGTATTTTCAGCATAGATAGATAAGAACAAACGTCACAGGAAAGACATTTATAATGTTAAAAAAAAAGTTTTTATTTAAAAATTAATTTGAACTTTCTATTTATCTAAGAATCTTGAAAAAAACAAAGCATCACGTTTTCCACAAAAATACAAGGCAGCAAAAACAGTTTTCAACATAAACCATTAATAATAATTAAGCACCAGTAATAATTGATATTAGTTAATAGAGCATATTAAAATGATTGCTGAATGGCTCATGTGACACTGAAAATTGGAGCAATGGCTGCTTTTTCTGCTTTATATATGGGTCATTCCTGGGATTTTGTAATATTTCAGTCCCCCAGAGTTTGAAGTGGTGGTTCGCCAAAATGAATTGTTAGAGGCTTTTCACAATACTTTGGTATGCCCATTATAAGGAATAAAAATAATTATTGCATTATTATTATTTTATATTTTTTTTAACATAAAATAATGTCTTATATCTATCTTAAACCATGCCTTTTGTCATGTCCCTGAAGCACTACATTGAGTTTGTACTTAGAAAATTATTAACAAAATGTGCATTGTTTTTGACAATAATGTAAGCATTTATTTGTGTTCCTTTCTTGTAAAATATATTTAACAAAAAAAATGCAAGATATTTAAATGTAAATTTATGTCCCTCAGTCTGAACTCAACCCCGTCACACTAACCATTCTATGCCCATAATAATTTAGTATCCACACATATGAGACATCATTTACCAGAAATGACATCATTCAGGTTTCTTTAATAGTGGTGCAGAAAATGTATCATACTTTTTATCAATATTTCTGAGACGTATTATAGTCAGGGAGGGTACTCAACCCTGACACATAACTGTTTTTCAAATGTACATAAAAGATTTTAAATAAAATATTCAAGTCTCTCAGTCATTGACTTTTACTAAAATTATGTAATTTACAATCCAATGTTGTTAAAAATTATTTAGATAAAACCAGATCAAAACACGGGGCATTTATACCAATAAGCGCCAGCGGGGCAAATTTACCCACCTATATAATGCATGTATTTCCACGCTGTCATTTTCTTGCCGCTTATGTTTTAACATTGTACATTTCTAGGTATTAAAAACACTAAATGCTATGAGTGATGGAGAATCTGATGGTAAGTTATGCGTCCTGGGTCGGCTCCGCATTTGACGGCTCATCTGACAGTGATCCAGATATCATATTTACATGTTTTAGCCTCACGTTACTCTAACTGGTCAAACTTTGGTTTAATTATTTAATTTGTGTCTTGCCATATCGTTTATTGTTCGCTACTGTGTTGTTATTCTAGTCTGGCCGTTTCCTGAAGAAAAAAAATCCGATCTATATGATGTAGGCTAATGAATAAAACCATTTTTTGATTACCCAAAGTTTAATGGTGTTGTTCTCTTATTCAACTCACACACTCACACACACTCCCTCACACACTCACACACACTCCCTCACACACTCACACACACTCCCTCACACACTCACACACACTCCCTCACACACTCACACACACTCCCTCACACACTCACACACACTCCCTCACACACTCACACACACTCCCTCACACACTCTCACACACTCACTCACACACTCAAACACACTCACACACACACACACTCACTCACTCACTCACACTTGGCTCACACTAAAACTCATTAATGCTAACACTCACACCCACCAACACACTTAAAATTGAAAGGTTTTAAACCCATTCATATAGAGTGATATTGTCCTTGGGTGGTTGCTAGGGTGTTGCTATGCAGTTGCATGATAGGGTCATTTATGGGTTTGAAAGTGCTATAGTAATCAAATTTAGGTGAGTTAAGGTTACTACAAATCGTCATTCTGTCTTCATTTAATCACAGAATCATGTTGTTCAAACCCTTTCTTCAGTAAAACATAATGTTTTAAAGAATGTTGGAAGAACCAAACAACATTGGACCCCACTGCCTTAACAGAGACATTTCTCATAACATCTTTTTTCGTGTTCAACAGAAGAAATACACGAGGGTGAGTAAATCAAGACAGAATGATCAGTTTTGGTGGACTATCGCTTGAAATAATAAATGATTAAAAATGCTTTAAAAGAATAGCACTCTATCGGTTCTAATGAGAGTCCGGTGTGATGTTTGCAATTGTGCTGCTGCTGAGACGGCTGGAGGTTAATTATGTGTTCATCTCTGTCATCTGCCTCACTCCTGTGAATGAGCCGGCTGCGTTTGGGCCGTTTGGAGGTGTTAGCATTAGCACTGTATGACAGCAGATATATTTCAGCGGCTGCATCTCTGGTCTGTCGTGTGGTGATAAGCTGTAATAGATCTTATGGCGGCGCTGCGTTGAGCGCAGTACGGCCTCGTCGCAGATAAGCCCAGTATTAACCTTGAGCGTAATGAAGTGTGACGTAATGAATGGCTCTGGCCTCGACTGCTGCGCCACTGTCTGTACTGACTGTGTTTCCTGCGTACAGTACAGCCGGCCAATGAGCACGCAGCGTGCTATATCTGCATTGACGTCACGGAGATATTACTTCCTGTTCCAGTATTTCTCAAGCACACTGTAAAACACTACAGTAGCAACATGTTTACTTGTTAACTGCGATATTTAAGTCAGTTTTGTTTGTATAGTGCTTTTCACAACACACACATTTCAAAGCAGCTTTACTGAAAATCATGATGCTAACGTTTATAATAACTTAGTCACATTTAGCAGATTACAGACGGGGATAGTTTACATTTTATGACCAAATCTTTTTTTTTGTTTTTGATATTGGTGTTATTTTAGTATAATTGATTTTTTTATATTTTGAATTAGTTTATATTTTAATTTTAGTTATAGTTTTGCAATTTTGTTGTGTATTTTTATTTAATTTGAGTAGTTTAGCTTATACATACATACATATACACAGTTTTTTTGTTCATTTTTATTTCAGTTTTAGTTTTAGTTATTTTAGTACATCAAGTTAAACTAAATTAAAATGAGAAATGTTGCTTTGGCAACTAACTGAAATAAAAATATTCTTATATTGAATTTTATTTCAGTTAAGATTATTTTATTTCAAGTAACAAAAATGTTTTTTAATGGTTTGAGTTTTAGTTTCAGTTTTAGTTAACTATAATACCTTGGTTGAGATTTGCTGTATAGTATATATTGCTTTACTTTAGTTTACTTCATGTATGTGGATAAAGTTGGACATAACTTTATATAACGAGCTAATTAGGTTTAATAAGGTCCAATAAAGTTTAATAAGATAATGCATTTCATTTTATTGTGGCATTATTGTATCATTTACAATGCAAACAAATTTAAGTAGAAAACACGTCATTTACTGTAACTTACTGCCAGTCAAACTGATGATTTTAGCTTACATTTAACAAGGTTTTTATAGTCCATATTCTACAATAAGATGAGAAAGAAACATCAAACATCAGGGTTTTTAATCTTTGTTAATAACTGATCTATTTATGGACAGAATATTTCTGTTTTTATAGCAGCCATGAGAATGAGCGTAAGATCATGATCTGATTTAGGAAACTTTTCCACAAATGAAGGATGAGAGGAATATCTCATGCAGTTCAGATCAGATCAGAGCTCCTCTGCTGCCATCTGCTGCTCATCACCACACACTGCACACGCACACACACATACACACACACACACATATACACACACACACACACACACACACTCACACTCACACACTCACAGATATATATACACAGACACACACACACACACACAGATACACACACACACACACACACACACTCACA
>NW_015506103.1:241969-242338 GCF_001515645.1 Sinocyclocheilus grahami | reverse complement strand
TGTGTGAGTGTGTGAGTGAGTGAGTGAGTGTGTGTGTGTGTGTGTGTGTGTGTGTGTGTGTGTGTGTGTGTGTGTGTGTGTGTGTGTGTTTGTGTACAGGATGAGCATGAGAGATCTTCAGAGCGTTCTCACTCAGGTCCTGCTGCTGGTTCTCCTCCTGGGATCTCCAGCACAATCCAGGGAACATCAAGGTGGGTTTCATTCTACTCAAACCCAAATCACATGCAGTATTTTACATTTTTATATTATTATTATAGTTTTTAAAAAAAATTTACTAATTTAAAATGTATATAATATGCATTTTATATTTATAAAAATGTTTATAAATGTATACATTTTACACTCTCACACACACACACACACACACAC
>NW_015506103.1:240346-241450 GCF_001515645.1 Sinocyclocheilus grahami | reverse complement strand
CACACACACACACAGAAACACACACACTCACACACACACACACACTCTCTCACAGATACACACACACTCACACACACTGAGCAACAAACTAAGAGTGAAGCCCATCAGCATCAGCAGCACTAATTCATCTTTCTGCAGATCTGAGAACACGTGACTGCTCGACAATTTAACAATAATTAAAACATCATTTCATATACAGTTATACATTCTATTATATCGTCTACATAATAATATAAAATACATACATGATGAAATACACCAGCACTGAATTTGTTTTTCATGATCATAAAAGCGTATGCTTAAATGACTGAATATTAGTTTTCAGAAGTACACTGCAAAAAATATATATATATCAGTATTTTTGTTTTGTTTCCCAGTACAAATATCTACACCTTCTTAAATCAAGACACATTTACTGAAGATGCAAAATGACAAATAAAAATGTTTAAGCTTAAAACAAGAACATATATCAGTGGATGGGGTCAGAAAAATAATCGTGTTTTCCTTTTGAATTACGTTTATTTTTCTGAGCCCACTGGCAGATGTTTGTTCTTGTTTTAACCATAATCTCATCTAATTTTATTACATTTTTCAGAAAACAATATCTAAATATTTTAAGTGTGCATCTATTTTAAGTGTTTATTGTGCGTCTCCAGTAAACGTGTCTTGATTTAAGGATGTTTAGACATTGGTACTGGAGAACAAGACAGAAACACTGAGGAAGTGATTCATTTTTTGCAGTGTATAAATTGTCTACATTTACATGAATATTAAGAAGCTATATGTATATATAACAGGAGGAAAACAGAAACAAAGAATGAGTAGCTGTGTGCAAACGCCGGACTATAAACATGTGAAATCACTGCATTTATGACTGCAAACACACACTCATATAATCAAAGCAATGAAACTCAAGGATGATGAAATCAGGATGAAAGCCGTCTGCTGGACAAGAACCTCCATGAGTTCAGCGAAGCACAGACTGTACTCTGCTAAAGAATCAAACTGCTGATCCCAAAACTACCACAAGAGGGCGTCAGTCAGAGCTCAACACACACACACACACACACACACACACACACTCACTCACTTACACACACACAC
>NW_015506103.1:235636-239815 GCF_001515645.1 Sinocyclocheilus grahami | reverse complement strand
CACACACACACACACACACACACACACACACACACACACACACACTCTATGTCTCACACACACACACACACACACACACACAGACACACTCTCACACACACTCTCTCTCACACACACACGCACACACTGTATAATCTAGAGAAGCACAAACACCGAGCCGCAGTAGTGCGCAAATCCACAAAAATCATGTGTTCTTTAAAAGAACCAGTTCCTCTTCTAATGCAATGGATGTTTTAGAACACTTTACTTGAAGCCGTATGTATAATGCATTATGAAGTTATCCACAATTCACACTGTGATGCATTATATCTTTCAATTAAATAATTGTAAAATTATAACATTTGCAGATTCCTTGTTACATCTGAAATCGGTCGTTTGTCAGGTGTTTTATTTTTTCTAAAGACATAACTATGAATAGTTTGATATACTCTCAACAAACACATTTTCACCATGTTTTAGGAGTGAAATGTTGTATAAATCAGTGTGAATGAAATATGAACAAACCTTCAGAATATAGAGAGGAATAAAACTGTAAAGTTTGGCGTTTGTAAGAGAAAAAAACTCTTTAAAGATTGAAATCTACAGACGCAAATAGATAAAGTGCAATAAAATAAACACTTAAATGAGTGCTTTGGATGTTTCTTTCATGATATGAAGAACAAGAGAGCGAAATCTCTACACAGACCACGGAAACGGCCAGTAATGTCTGGACCTAAAAGACTTCTGGTGTAATTGAACTGAACAGCATCAGAACAAAACATCAAGTGTTTTAGAGAAATAATCCAGCTTCTCTGAGGAGCATCAGATGCTCTTTCCCTGAACGAGTCTCGTGTCATATGCTTGTATTAACACATGCAGGAGGAGGACTTCAGCACAGATGCTATGACTCATGCCAGCAGATGGAAACGACTGATCTCAGTTCATCAGATCAAGCTCATGACGTAACGCAGGCTTTATGAATCGGGTCGGCTCACGTGCTTCTGCTCTACGGCGTCTCTGGCTCTGTCTGGGCCTCGAACACGATGATGAAGAACTACATCGTACACTCGCGAGCAGAAGAGCATGTGGCCCATGAAGAGAGGAGACAGACCAAAACAGAGAGAGAGAGAGAGAGAGAGAGAGAGTGAAGCAAGGAAAGAGGGCATACTTTTCGCAACGGCGATTCAGCCAGCCGGACTTTCTTGGGAGATATCTGTGAAGAGAGCAAGAGAATTAATATCGTGTATCGCTCTTCAGAGATATCTCCTGCTGTACAGCTGCACAACATCTGCTGAAGGAGCCGGAGCCGGAGCCGGAGCCGGAGCCGGAGCCTGCTTGTGGCAGTGCACTGACCGCTCAACCAGCCGCAGCTGGACTAGTTAAGTGTCAGATCATCTCCACCAGCACACAGCACCAGAAACACCACACTTCAAACGCTAATGCAATTACACTCAACATTTCATTTTTAACTTCATTTCAACTTTTTACATTTGTATATACTGTATATATGCAAGATTTTGATTAATTACACATGCTTTTTCTTTATAAAAATTCAGAATCCGGACGAATTAAAATGGGGGAAAGATGGAATTTGGTAAAAAATAAAAAAATATATATATATATATAAATACATGAATGAATGAATGAATTAATACAATTTCGGGAAAAATTAAACTGAATTTCTTTAAAAAAAAAAAAAAGGTATTTGGTTAAAAAAATTGGGGGGGGGGGACTTGGTTAAAAAAATAAAATTGAGTTTTTGAATTTTAAAATAAAACAGAATTTGGTAATAAATAAATAAATAAATTAATTAATTACATGGAATTTGGGGGAAAATAAAACGGAATTTGGGCAAAAATAGAAGTGTCTTCGGCTTCATTATTCAGTCTTCATGTCGCTCCTGAGTCACATGCTGAACTGAATTAAAGAGGAAATCTGAGGAATCTTCCCATCATGATCACGACTGTCGAGCTCCAAACAGGACAGACACACCATGAAACCATAGGAACGACCTCCACGACACCTTTATGGTTTATTTTGGACCGTCATGGACCGCTCATCGTTTAGAGTCTCCTTCAGCTCAGAGCAGATGACGAGCGGACGCTGACAGACGGCTGATTTCAGCGTTCATGTGTTGATCAGCATGTGTTCTGGGGCTCTGACCCCTGACCGCAGGGCTGCCAGTGCCATCAGAAGAGCTTCAGAGTCTCATGATTCTCCGAGATGTCTGGTTTATCAGCCGTTAGTGTCACTCGTGTGACCGCTGGTCAGCAGCTCGGCAGGACTAGTTTGGTGTGTGTTTGCTAGTGAGACACTGGACGCAGACAGGAGACGAGCACGAGAGCTACGCAGCAGGACAGGACAGGAGAGAGGACACACTCAGCGTCTCTAACACACAGTCACGCGGCTCTGTTCAGCAGCTCTGCTCTCCGGCTGGTTCTGCTGTTCTACAGAAACTGATCTAGAACAGCGGTTCCCCAAACACCTCGGTCCTCGTCCTACAGCTCACAGCTGCATAGTTCTTATACTGTGAAAAATATCATTTAGATTTATATGAAGTTACATTACTGCATGTAAATGTATTATTTATTTACTTATTTTCATTTATTTACTTGTTTTAATACATTTTTTTTACTTTAACTCCAATTTTTATTTAGTCACATTTTTTTGTATTTAAATCTAATGATTTACTTATATATTCATTTAAATCTAATGTTTATTTATTTATTTTAATTTTAAATCTCATTTTTATTTATTTTAATCACATTTTTATGTTTGTGTTAAACCTCATTTTTGTTCATTTATTTTTATTTTAAATCTACTTTTAATTTAATCTAAATTATTTTAAATATTATTTATTTATTTTAATCACACTTGTATGTATTTTTATATCTCATAATTTATTATTTATTTAAAATCTAATTTTTATTTATTTATTTGAATCACATTTTTGCAAATTTACTTAAAATCAAATTTTTCATTTATTTATTTAATCATATATATATATATATACAGTGGGTACGAAAAGTATTCAGACCCCCTTAAATTTTTCCCTCTTTGTTATATTGCAGCTAATTTATTTATTTTTATGTTTTTACACCGTTTTTCTCTGAACCTTCCCTTTGGTATTTTTCTGGCCATTTTAAATCTCTTTTTTCCACTGAGCGTGTTGCAGTGCATTCTGGGATTGGCTCCTCCATGAAGCACACGTGATGCTTTATGATTTATATTTCGGGTTTCGGAACAGAGCTCATCTACTCTGATAATCATCTGTGATTAAACTAAAGAAATGAACCAGTGTGGGAGGTCGAGAGCTGCCAACAGCTGAGAGAGACACAGGAAGTGAGCCGCAGGAACAGGAAGTACCTTCATGGGTGTGATGTAGGAGGGGTCCACCATGGGCTTGGGCCGGTTGGCCGTGTCGGCTAGCAGACTCTGCCATTGCTGCGGCAGCCCGGTGAACTTCTGCTCGTGCGGGTCGAAGCCGGTGTGGACGCGGTGCTCGAAGTTAGACGGAGCCGAGATCTCTAGCCGCTTCTTCTTCTTTCCAAACATGCTGGAGAAGCTGGAAAAACCTGCAACGGCACAGAGAGAGAACGACGATTAGACTCGCAGAGATTCCCAAACACAAGACAACTGATCATAATTACATGAAAGTAATCCACGGCCCTAAACAGCAGGTTTAATTTTCTTTTGGAAAAATATCTGGTTAATGTTTGTTCTTCATGTTCCAGCAGCACTGTCTATGTGTGTGTGTGTGTGTGTGTGTGTGTGTGTGTGTGTGAGTGTGTGTGTGTGTGTGTGTGTGTGAGAGAGTGAGTGTGTGTGTGTATCTGTGAGTGGGTGAGTGTTCCCATCAGCCCCTGCATGATCAGGACACGTGTGATCATTTCCTGTCTCTCTCCTCCTCCTCATCATCATCATCATCATCATCACTGTAATCACTCTCAGTATCTGCTTTTCTGCTCATTCACACAGCATTCAGCTATTTTTACCGAGGTTTAATTGTATATAACCCATCTGCCACGAGGAACTCGCCCAGAGTGCAGCGCGTCAACATGCATTTCACTCATGGTGTTTGGCCTACATACTGCACACACACACACTCACACTCACACACACACACACACACACACACACACACACACACACACACACACACACACACACACACACACACACACACACACACACACACAC
>NW_015506103.1:224864-228436 GCF_001515645.1 Sinocyclocheilus grahami | reverse complement strand
ACTTTTACTTCACTACATTCCAAAGCATAAGATCGTACTTTTCACTTCACTACGTTTCATAAAACGTATCGTTACTCCTTATAATATATCACGTGCTCCGAGACGCAGAAGCGGTGTCTGATTCAAGAACGAACTGATTCTTTTCAATTAACCCATTAAATCGGTTCGCAAATCGCACTAAACGATTCATTGACGAATTGGAATGATCCGATCGCAGCTGTTCTCGAGTCGACGACTCACTGATTCAAATGATTCGTTTAGTGCGAGACTCAGTGAACTGAACTCACAAGTAACAACCTAAGTTACTATGTATCTGGATCAACTAGCCGAGTAGACAAATATACATGTTTATTCATAAGCATGCTGAAAATAAGTCAATGTTAGCTGATGCTAACTGTCTAGCTAACGAGCTTGCTGGTGCTAAATTTAGAAAAAAATAATTATGAAAATCTAATTATATTTTCCTTATTATATTCATTATTTCCTTATTGGTTATTTTGGGACAATCCCAGGTATTTTGAGCAAAAGGATTATAAAAAAATATATGCTAATATAAAATTAAATGACAAAAGTAGCCTATATAAAACTGCAAAATAAACATTCATCTATCAGTACTTTTTACTTAAGTACATAAAAAAATCAAGTACTTTTGGACTTTCACTCGAGTAAAATTTAAAACTGAGTACTTTTACTGGAGTAATATTTTATAATACGGATCTGTACTTTTACTCAAGTACTTGATTTGTGTACTTCGCCCACCTTTAAAGATTACTAAAAGTGCACTATGCAATACAGACAGCTAGTGGTTGAAATCGGTACTGCAGTCTAAATGCATAATATTGGAGAGTCCTTTCTCCTGCTCCTCTTTTTTAGGGTGTGTTCACACTTGTAGTTCGGTTCGTTTGATTCATTTGGTCCGGACCAAAAAGGAAAATTATACATTTGGTCCTGGTCCGCTTAGCGTTCACATTGGCATTTTTGACAGCGAACCTAACGGCATAGTGATACGTTCACAACCTGATTGGTCGGCTTGAATGACGTATATATCGTGACGGAACTCACCGAACACCCCAAACAAAAAGTGCGTTAGATTTAAAGCGTCGCTGCGAGTGTATGATATCAAAGCACCGATTAACCGATCGGTCTGCTCAGCGCCGCTTTAAGTCGAACACACCTAATGCCGTCTGCTGGACTAAGCGCGCTCATTCTTGCGTGTACATATAATTTTATTTTCACCACCTGCGAGCTCATAAAAGGCACGTTACCTCATCGTTGCTCCATGTTTGCCCTCTGCTCATTTTGTTTTGGTTACACCGCGTCGTCAAAGCATGTCGCATAGCATCGCATCTTGTCATTACTTCCTGTTTTTGGTTCGTTTAGAAGTATTTGGTCCGTGTTGCATTCATATTTAATTTGAACCGCACCAGAGTTCGTTTGGAAGCTGACCGAGACCCATCTTTTCAGCGGTCTCGGTCCGCTTGTTTGGCGCACACCAGGGTTCGGATGGCAGCGTTCACACTTACTCAAACGAACCGCACTAACAGAGCAATCGCACCAGGGTTCGCTTTAATCGAACCAAACATGACGAGTGTGAACGCACCCTTAGACGCGAAGCTCAAGCGGGTTGCCAGATTGAGGAAACCCGACAGGAATGAGTGCAACTGACAATAAAAGGCAACCAATCTTACACTGTAAGTCGTTGAGTTGATTTATCCACTTTTTATAGAGCTTTTTAGATGGATGGCGAGGCTTTCTAGGTCGGGTAGAATCTGTGATCTCTGACCCAATACGTTCACTGGCATCCATGACCGCAATTCACTGCCTTTTCCGCCAACTGGCAACTCAGTGCATTGAAATACTAATGGGTAAATTGTCAGTGGGCGGAGTCACACATACCAAAACAAAAACAGACATTCTGACACAGAACGCACATTTCAAAGCAGAATAACTGGCTGCAGCATTGTTTATCATAGAAAGAAATATGTGAACTTAGCATGTTTCCTAAACATCTTCAAACATATCACAGTATTTTTTGCTTTGGCACAGTCAAAGTAATTACATACAGCAGCTTTAAAAACAACTTGAGCAGCAACCGCTGCTGAGCTTTTGTTGAGCTTTATTCTTCACAGCTCCTCAATAATGATCCGTGCAGCACAAAACAATGACAAACGTAAATGTGAAAACGACTGAACTGTTTAATCTGCTGTCCTGCCGTGACTTCAACAGCATCATAACTATGAATAAACTCCTGCAGATGTTCAAACACTCATAAATCATTGTACACGTGTACCGAACGCTGTCTGACATCATTCACAACTCACAAACCCCGCGGCGCAAACATCTGCAGTCCTCTTCTGCTGCGCTCGTTTCATGCGTTATTATGTTGCATGTGTTTAGGACTCAGAGTAATGTGTGTGCAGTTTATTATATCATCTCTAGCAGCTGATCATAAAGCACTCTTTAATTACAGACAGAAGCAGCAGCATTAAAGCAGGATTACTGAGCTGCTCGTCCCATTATAACTCAAGCACTGGACTCAAAAACATTCATTCACACGCCAGCGCTGCTGAGAGAGCGCACTCACTGGAGTATGATCTCTGATCTCTGCTCACTACAGCAAACACTCACAGTTTACATTAACAGTACGTAATGCATTAGCCAACAACGGAGCAATGCATTTGTTACATTATGCATCTTTCTTAATGTTAATTAATAAAAACACAGCTGTTCAATGCTCTGATTCCTCGCCATAAAACCCAAGAGAACATCTGAAAAGGAGACGCAGAGACAGAAAGCGAGTCAGATCAGAGGCATTTCACTTCAGATGTCACTCTGTGATGTTCTTAAAGTAATATCACATGTTGTGAGAAAATGGGAAGGTGGAACACATCAGCTGATGTGATTAATAATGCATACAGATTTATGCTTTATACGTTAATTCGCCCTGTACGTTCACTGTTTATGTAACGGTTGTTTTATTGTTTTTAATTCGTACAGTAAGACGACTGCAAATGGTTCAACAATGACTTTGTTCAGCGGCTCATCCTCAGATCATCCAAGATGTAGATGAGAGTTTGCACATGACTTTCTTTATGTTTAAGCTGAATGTGTAAAAATAATAAACTGTCATTTGAGCTTTTTAGATGGATGGCGAGGCTTTCTAGGTCGGGTAGAATCTGTGATCTCTGACCCAATACGTTCACTGGCATCCATGACCGCAATTCACTGCCTTTTCCGCCAACTGGCAACTCAGTGCATTGAAATACTAATGGGTAAATTGTCAGTGGGCGGAGTCACACATACCAAAACAAAAACAGACATTCTGACACAGAACGCACATTTCAAAGCAGAATAACTGGCTGCAGCATTGTTTATCATAGAAAGAAATATGTGAACTTAGCATGTTTCCTAAACATCTTCAAACATATCACAGTATTTTTTGCTTTGGCACAGTCAAAGTAATTACATACAGCAGCTTTAAAAACAACTTGAGCAGCAACCGCTGCTGAGCTTTTGTTGAGCTTTATTCTTCACAGCTCCTCAATAATGATCCGTGCAGCACAAAACAATGA
>NW_015506103.1:212364-219864 GCF_001515645.1 Sinocyclocheilus grahami | reverse complement strand
GAGAGAAATCTGCACAGATCAAGCAGCGTTTAAACAGCTCTAAACACATATGTGTCTGGATTTTGATGCGAGAGGCAACAGCAGATGCACTTTTTCACTGGAGGAAGAGTTATTATGAATTATGGACTCTATGTGTTTTAGTTAAAAGCGTCTTAATTCTGGATGTGTTTCAGCTTTTGTCTTCTCCAGATGTTAACTGATGGACTGGAGTGCTGTGGATTATTGTGATGTTTTTATCAGCTGTTTGCACTCTCGTTCTGACGGCACCCATTCACTTGCAGTGAGACACTGATGCAATTTCTCCAAACCTGATGAAGAAACAAACTCATCCACATCTTGGAGACCAGGACCTTCTGCAGATCTAATAGAAAAGGGCATACATGATTGAGATGAAATATGACGGCAGATGTTTCTGTTCAGTAACGCTGGAGACCGAGAGCAGCAGTGACTGCGAGGAACAATGAGTGCTTTAGCATCATGTGATGAGGAACACACCGAGCTGCGATGCGTGTGGAATGTGTTGTGAACACAGTGTTGGTGTCGAGACACACAGTATAATGGCATTCTGACCCAGAGGCGCATGACTGCTGACAGCAGCGCGCTCACAAGAGACTCATTACAGCACAAACCAGCCACTATACCACATCAGCATCCCATCTGTTCATATTCAGAACCAGAACCTAACACACTGCACTGCCACGAATCATGCTCTTCCTCAGTGTTTCTGTCTTGTTCTCCAGAACAAATCTCGAAACATCCTTACATCAAGACACGTTTACTGGAGACGCACATGACTTTTTAAAAAAATGTATCAACATTTTGGAGTAAAAGAAGAGCAGTGTGGTCAAAACAACAATAACGTAGCTGAACTCAAATGGAAAGCAAGATTATTTTTCTGACCCAGTTGGCAGAACTTTAAAAAAATGTTTTAAACATAAATTCACTTCATTGTGATACATTTTTCAGAAGAAAAAAACAAGATTTTATAGTCATTTTGCATCTCCAGTAAATGTATCTTGTATGAATGTTTAGATAAATGTGACCCTGGAGCACATTTAAGGGTCAATTTTGTGAAATTGAGATGTATGCATCAGCTGAAAGCTGAATAAATAATCTTTCCATTGATGTATGGTTTGTTAGGAGAGGACAATATTTGAAAATCTGGAATCTGAGGGTGCAAAAAAATCTAAATATTGAGAAAATCATCTTTAAAGTTGTTCAAATGAAGTTCTTAGCAATGCATATTACTAATCAAACATTAAGTTTTGATATATTTACGGTAGGAAATATACAAAATATCTTCATGGAACATGATCTTTACTTAATATCCTAATGATTTTTGGCATAAAAGAGAAATGTATAATTGTGACCCATACAATGTATTGTTGGCTATTGCTACAAATATACCCCAGCGACTTAACACTGCTTCTGTGCTGCAGGGACACTTATTACAATGTGCTGGAAAAGAAGACAGAAACGCTGAGGAAGAGCTGCATGTTTTGCATCATGTCAGTAATCCAGACAGATCTGACTCTGGACTCACATGACTCTGTGTAACTGGATCAACTTATAAAACTGCAGGTTACCGTGGAAACCGCTGGACTGCTGACCTGTGTGTGTGTGAATCTAATCATCGACACGCAGCCGCTTTAAAACTTATGGTTTTTATTTCCAGTAAATAATATGCCGTTTTATGGCATTTCTTTAATATGAGGTGAAAACTGACTGTAGAACAACGGTTTGACTAGTGAAGAGTCTCTGAACGTCACACTCATCTTCTGTAATCTGCTTTATCTGTAAGAGTTTGACCACACAGTCCGAGTCTCACAAGCTATCAATAGTGTGCAAGTTGCTGATATGTAAAATATATAATTACACTAAAAAACAAAAAGATTTTCACCCTCAATCATTTTTTTTGTCTTGTTTTTCAGAAAAAAATATCTAAACATCCTTAAATGAAGTCGTGATTACTTGAGAAGCAAACTTACATCAGATAACAATACTTATTTTCTTTAAAAACAAATCTAAATGAAGTGATTTTGCACTTAAATCAAGAAAAAAATACCGCATTGGCAGATATTCGTTCTTATCTTAAGCATAAAGTCACTTCATTTTTCAGAAAACAAGACTTATGCATCTTATAATGAAGGATGTTTAGATATCTGTACTGGAAAACAAGACAAAAATGCTGAGGAAGAACATCATTATTTACAATGTACATATTGTTTCATAAGAGCACATAATGTTGATATTGTGAGTCTGATGAACAAGCATGCTCTTTCTCTGAGTCATAATGAGGAGGAGACGCATATAAAGGCAGTGAGACAGATGCTGGTCTGCGGCTCCTCGTGGTTCTGCTGCTCATCCACAGGTACAGTGATCCTCAGCTTCTCTTCTCAATGCTGGAATAGCCAGGAATCATGTACTGTAACTGTAGCTGTCTATCAGTGAGAGTCTGATGTGGAGAGATTCCAGTCATTAGATCTGATCCTGTCGTTAGTGCCTAAAGATCATCGTTTGCTGTTGTAGCACGGTTTGCCCTTCAGTTCTTAAATACTGGTTTAACTTGCACACGTTTAGCAGTCAGATCACTAGTTAGATCACAAGTACTGGTTTAGAATGATGATTAGCGGAGTACATGGGACTTATATTTGAAATAATTTGAAATATGAAAGGATATACACTAATGGTCAAAATTTTAATGTGTTAAACTGTAATGTATTTCTGTGATGCGCAGCTGTATTTTCAGCATCATTCCTCCAGTCTTCAGTGTCACATGATCTTCAGAAATCAGTATAATATGCTGATCTGCTGCTCGAGAAACATTTCTGATTATTATCAATGTTGAGAACATTAAACTGGACGCATTAAATTGATCAAAGTGAGAGTAAAGACAATTATAATGTTACAGAAGATTTCTATTTCAAATAAATGCGGCTCTTTTGAACTTTCTGTTCATCTGTGAATCCTGAAAAATACAATGTATCACGGTTTCCACAAAAATATTAATGTACTCAACATTGATAATTATCAGAAATGTCTCTCGAGCAGCAGATCAGCATATTATACTGATTTCTGAAGATCATGTGACACTGAAGACTGGAGGAATGATGCTGAAAATACAGCTGCGCATCACAGAAATACATTACAGTTTAACAGATATACACACAGTCAAATACAGATAAATATTTTGTCAATAATGCAATAGGACAATAAGAAACAGTCAGTTTTTCAGTTCAAGTCAAGTTTTATTAAGTTCCCTCACGGGCTATTTTGGATGCAGTGAAACCGACATACAACAGACACATACAAAACATTCTTAAAAAATCATGAATACATACAAATATAAATAAAATACATTTCCCTAAAAAATTCCTTTCAACCGAATTGCACAGGGGACAAATGTATATCGGTTACTTTTCATCAAATAGCATCTGTGCCATCAAGCCGACAATATTGCCAGAAATGAAGAAAACGGCTATTTTAAACTTTAATACTATTTCACTGTTTTTGTGATCAAATAAATGCAGGCTTGGTGAGCAGACGAGACTTTTCATTCAAAATGTTTTAAATCTTTATTATTCCCAACGCATGACCAGTGAGACGGCACTATACTGTCAAACTGGTCAATATTAAGGTGCTAAAGGGATCCTAACTCCCCCGCCAGTGAACAGTGCCATCATTATCCTCATGTGATGTTGTTCAGCGCGCCAGACACCGTGCAGATGGAGAGTGGATCTGTAATGATCTGTGATGGTTTGTTTCTCAGGTTCAGGTCCATCATGAGTTGCCCGTCCTCCGGTCAGCAGGGTGTTTACCCACAAACCCCTCAGCAGTGGCCCGGTCAGCCCTGCCAACCCTGCTGGTCCTGCCAACCCACTCAGCCCAACTGGCCTGCTAACCAGCCCAGCACGACCTGGCCGGTCCAACCCACCCAACCAGGCTGGCCCAACCCTCCACCAATCCAACCAAACCCACCAACCCAACCCATCCCACCGATTCAACCAACCCAACCCATTCAACCAATGCAACCAATGCAACCAATGCAACCCAACCCTCCAATCCAGCCGATCCCACCCATTCAGCCGAGCTGGCCTGCTCAACTACCCCCCTCGACGGGTTACCTGCCCTCTCCAGTGGCTCCAGCGTGGCACGGTAATCCTGGTCAGCCCGGTTGGCCCGGTCAGGGGCCCGCAGGAGGAGCGCCGCAGCCGTGGCCCCCGGCACCAGCCATCGCTCCTGTAGTAAGACACTGAACCAGCGCTTTACCACAGACATCCGTCAATGCAGTGAATAAAACACAGCAAAAGCACCGCTCACACTACACTTACCTCCCCGCTGACTGCCTTTCACACGCATGCACAACTCATGCTAATGCGCTCTCAAACTCTAGTTTGGTGAACTGCTGAATTAACTCATTTAAGATTGATGCATTGAAAAAAAATGCAGTTCTTCCTCAGTGTTTCTGACTTGTTTTCCAGTACAAATATCCTTAACTCAAGACACATTTACTGGAGAAGCAACACGACTTAAGTTTTCTGAAATATCTACCAAAAAGAAGTGGGTTTATGCTTAAAACGAGAAAAAATATAAATCTGTCATTGCTGTGGGAACAAGAAACGTTTAATTCAAAGGCAAAAGCAGGATTCTGAGCCACATATTTGTTCTTGTTTTAAGCATAAACTCGCTTCATTTTGACACATTTAAAAAACAAACATGACTCGGGATCTTCAGTCATTTTGTATCTTGTATTTATGGATTTTTTGTTATTTATGATGGAAAATAAGACAAAAAATGCTAAGAAAATCATTTTTTGCAGTGTGCGTCACATCGTGATCTCGTGGCTGAATTAAAAGAACACAAACTTTAAATCTGCAGGATCGCAGCAAACTGGAGTAGATTATATATTTGTACATTTTATGCTAAATTCTGTTTTTATAAAAGATGCTGTGGATTGTGAGATCATATAAGACCGACGCAGCGGCATAAGAAGTTTTGCACGCACAAAGTCTAGTGTGAAATAAACCGACTGATCCGCTTCTAACAGAGAGGAGAAACATGCTGAGGTCAAAGGTCGTGTGTCCCATCAAACTCTACAGTATTTCAGCACATTCTGAGGATCTGATCAGATCAGACAGATGAAGCACGGACCGGCTGAACCTCAACTAAACCACACAAGACAAAAGAAAAGAGTTAACGACTGCCTCTTATTGAAACTCTATGATTGTAAAATTCTGAATCAAATCCAGCTGAGAGCCGATGATGTAGAAATATCATTCGCTGGCGTTCCTGAGCCTGTTAATGTTTTCTGTTTTCCAGACGGTTCCTTTCAACATGAATTTCCCCCGCGGCATCTACGACAAGCTAATGCTGACTATCAGAGGACAGATTCGACCAGACGCCAAGATGTAAGTGCAGACCACATTTTCTGAACACAAAAGATGATGTCAGTCCCCAGTGACTTCCACAGTATGAAAAAAACACTATGGGGACTATCAACTGTATGATACATTCTACAAAGTATCTTCTTTTGTGTTCAACAGGCGGAGGAAACTCTTAAAGCTTTGTAACAACATTGGAGAGAGTAAATGATGGCAGATCCCTGTTGAAAAAACAGCATATGCTGGTTAGGTATGTTTTGAAGCATGACTGCTGGTTTGAGCTGGTCATGTGCTGGTCCTAAGCAACTAGCTCCTGCTCAAACCATCTTAAACCAGCTCAAACCAGCAGTCATGCTTCAAAACATGGGTGAACCATCTCTTTATGTTTGAGTAGTGTGTGGGATTGTCAGAACTTGAAATCACATATAAATGACTCCAGATCATAACATGAACAGAATTTGATACTTTGACAAATGGCTTTAGAACGAATCGTGAGTTTGTCGACACCAAAAGTGTCACTAATGTTTCTCCCGCCACAAGGTTCACGATCAACTTCCTGCGCGGTAACGACATCGCTCTTCACATCAACCCGCGCTTCAGCGAGGGAGGGAAGCCGGTTCTGGTCCGCAATCACAAACTGGGAGAGCGCTGGGGGAAAGAGGAGCGGGATCTTCTGTCGCCGTTCCCCTTCATGCCCGCTCATCACTTTGAGGTAAACGACTCGCTGCGAGATCCTCTGCCTAAAAACAGAGTGTTGAAGCGCCTCCCGTTTATGGGTGGAATGAAAGCAGCAGGACGGTCCAGACAGTGAATGACTGACCCTCACGTCTCTCTGCAGATGAAGATCCTCTGCACCTTCACGGAGTTCAAGGTGGCCGTCAACAACACGCCTGCGTTTGACTTCCAGCACCGCATCAAAGAGGTCAACCAGATCGACCGCATCAACATCCTGCACGACGTCACGCTCACGTCCGTCAACGTGGACACGCTCCCATGAGCCTCCGCGAGCCTAATCAAGCACATTCAGCTACAGCGGCAGCATCACACCATGACACTCCGAGACACCCCACATTTGGTCATTTTGACCTGGAGAGGAATTTCTTCTTCACGAAAATGCTAGTTAATGTTTTCACACTGGACTAAAGCTTACTGACTGCTCACACGGAGTATAAGAACTTCACAAAAAAATGATCATTTCACAATTTTTTCCCCCACACCTTGTTTCTAGGTGACTAGGCTACAAAAAATGCTTAGAATGTTCTCATTATGCTATATTATTACCAAATACTGAATTCTATCTTTGAGTCTTGTTTCTTATCTATTAGCACAGGTTTCGTTTCTTTTTGCAGCTGATTGATTGAAGCGTTAAGTGAAAGTTATAGAAATAGAGGTTTTCTTTTGCAAAACAATGGGACATTAACTAACAAAGAAATACTAACATCTTTACTTTTATTCTGTCTTATCTGTAAAGTATAACGAGATCCAGATGTCTGAGAAACTTGAGAATGTCACGGTTAAACTCATCATGTGTGATGAATGTAATGTGTTTTACAGTACAACAGAATAACACCAATATAAGCAAAACCCTACTAATAATGAGTGTGAATTAAAGTATTATTTAAAGCCAATGTAAATGAATCATAAACGTCATCTACTTACATATCATATTTCAGTTTATTGTGTAAGAAATCAGGTCAGACAAGCACTGATAACAAATAAAAATGCATGGCTGATTAATGTGTCATTAAATAATCAAGACAAAACACTAATATGCTGAACTGCAGATTACAGACACATTATTAACTTATTTGGCAATAAAACATCAATAAAAATGGATATTAAAAGCAATTAAGAACACAAATACTCTGGTAAAAATAAAAAATATTAACATCCACAAGAGTAACTGACACGGAACACTTCAGATCATATAAGACACTACAAGTTCAAATCAGTTCAAATTAAATATGCAAATATATGCATGTGAAATACACTCACACACACGCTCGCACACTCTCACACACACACACACACTCTCTCTCTCACTCTCACACACACACACACTCACTCTCACTCACACGCTCTCACAGACACACACACGCGCACACACACACACACACAC
>NW_015506103.1:186061-210805 GCF_001515645.1 Sinocyclocheilus grahami | reverse complement strand
ACACACACCCACACACACACACACACACTCACTCACTCACGCACACACACGCACTCACACTCACTCACACTCAAGCACACACACACACACACACTCATTCACGCATACACTCACTCACACACATGCACACTCACACACACTCACGCACACACTCACTCACGCACACTCTCACGCACACTCACTCACGCACACACTCGCACACGCACACACACACACTCACTCACACTCAAGCACACACACGCACACTCACACACACTCACGCACACACTCACTCACTCACACAGACGCACACACACTCACACTCAAACACACACTCACTCACACAGACACACACACTCACACTCAAACACACTCACTCACACACACTCAAGCACACACTCTCACACACACACTCACACACACTCACACACACTCATTCACGCACACATTCACTCACTCACACACACGCACACTCACACATGCACACACACTCACTCACACTCAAGCACACACACACACGCACTCACTCACTCACACTCAAGCACACACACGCACACACTCATTCATGCACACATTCACACACGCGCACACACACACACACACACTCACTCACTCACACACACACACACACACACACACACTCACTCTCCCTCAACACACACACTCACTCTCACTCAACACACACACTCACTCTCACTCAACACACACACTCACTCTCACTCAACACACACACTCACTCTCACTCAACACACACACTCACTCTCACTCAACACACACACTCACTCTCACTCAACACACACACTCACTCTCACTCAACACACACACTCACTCTCACTCAACACACACACTCACTCTCACTCAACACACACACTCACTCTCACTCAACACACACACTCACTCTCACTCAACACACACACTCACTCTCACTCAACACACACACACACACACACACACTCACACACACACACTCTCTCTCTCACACACACACACACACACACACACACTCTCTCACTCACACACACACACTCTCTCACTCACACACACTCTCTCACTCTCTCTCTCACTCACACACACACACACGCACGCTCTCTCACACACACACGCACACACATGCGCGCACACACACACACACACACACTCTCACACACAGACACGCACTCTCTCTCTCACACACACACACACACACACGCACGCTCTCTCACACACACACACACACACTCTCTCACTCACACACACACACTCTCTCTCTCACTCACACACACACACACGCTCTCTCACACACACACGCACACACATGCGCGCACACACACACACACTCTCACACACAGACACGCACTCTCTCTCTCACACACACACACACGCGTGGATCTGCAGCTCTACTCGTCCTGATGGAGTCTCCTCTGCACCGAGCGCAGCAGCAGTTGTGAGTATTGCTCCAGTAACGCGAGCGTCTCCTTTCCCTCCTCCATCCTCACAGCTCCAGACGATCCAGACACTGAATCCAGCTCCGATCGCACGAGCAGCAGCGCGTCTGACATCAGCTGATGCATCTGCTGCTGCTCTGCACTGCGCTCGGCATCATGGGAGATCAGCTGAAACACCACACAGAGATATAGTAATGACTCGGTGCCATCGATGAGCATGCTGCAGAAGTGACAGACTTACAGAGCTGAAGTTCACTAGTCACTCACCGTCCTGTAGAGCCGCGTCGCTGTCCTCACACTGCTGCACAGATCAGCTGCGGCCCGCCTGCAGAGCTCCAGCCCGACCGACGCTTCTGTGAACATCACCATCATCAGATCAATGACAGAGTCCATCAGAACGTCACCAATACAGACTTATGAGACGCATTTGAAGCTGCTATAAAATGTGCTCAGCAATGGATGCTCTGCAGTGAATGGGTGCCGTCAGAATGTGTTTTAAAAACACAACGTCCATAGTGTTTTTCTGATATTCCAAAAGAGGAAAAAATAGAGAGATTGTATATGTTGGTCAAAAAAAAAAAAGATGTCAAATTTACCATCACACTGCAGTGTTAACTAGCTTAATGTTATTCAATACCAGGGTAAGAAAACAAAGTATAGTGTTATAAATGTACATTACATTTTTAAAAATGAAAATAAATATTAAAAAAACGTTGCTTAATTTATGATGTTAGTAACTGTGGAGAAGCGTCGTCAGTCTGTGAAAGACTGATCGCACGACATCAGCTGCTAAAACATCTAGATATCAGAACCATCACACAGCAGGAGAAACCAAACCAGCGGTAACGAATGACTGAGAGAATATGAACACAGCGTGAACTCACCCGAAACACACAGACGGCTGGAGGAGAGCGAGAAGAAGGGAGAGAAACAGAGAGGAAGAAGCATGACGGAGGAAGAGCGTCGCCAGGGCAAACCTTGATCATCAGGAGAGTCAGACATCACAGAGAAAGCCTTGACCTCCGCTCGAGGCGTGTGAGACAGCGTCTGCTGGGGGTCTGTGCTGCTGGAGGAGGAGGAGGAGGAGGATGAAGAAGCGCTCGGGTCAGAGAGAAGGTTCTGCGATGAAGCCGATCTGCTCAGGCGCTGACACACGTGGGGTCTGACGGTGTTTGTGAGGAGGGACGGCACGGGGAGCACCAGACTCTCGCAGGAGCTGCTGCCCACATGCAGGCTGTCGCCGATGGACGCAGAGCGGCTGGTTTTGGCCATGGAGCTGGTAGTGGGGCTCATGTAGGAGCGGAGGACACGGCTCTGGGTCGGACTGTCCCACGGCTGAGGCGAGGACGGCTGATGAGGGGCGACCTTCACCAGACTGAGCTTAGACAGGATGGGACGCGCTGCTCGCCGCAGACGGGACGGAGACAGGGACCTTCCTGCAGGGAAAAATAAATACATTAAAGGACACATATTATGCCCCTTTTTACAATATGTAATATAAGTCTCTGGTGTCCCCAGAATGTGTCTGTGAAGTTTCAGCTCAAAATACTCCTCAGATCATTTATTATAACATTTTGAAAATGCCTATTTTGAGTGGAAGCAGAAACGCGCTGTTTTTCGTGCCGGTCTCTTTAAATGCAAATGAGCGTTAAGGCTGCATGATGAATAATAATATCCACATATATATATATATATATATCTTTTTTTTTTTTAATGAATGAGTCAAAACATGAAAACGCAAGTGGAAAGATTTCTAACTTGGTTCTTATAAAGAGCAACGCCACGTGTGAACACACTTGTTTTGTTTTGTTGAGGATCATACTAACAAAAAACAAAACAAAAAAAACTTCAAAAATATATAATTTCTTGAGAAGAAAAAAAGACAAATCTTATTTTCTAAAAAAAAATTATACAAATTAAGTGACCTGATGCTTAAACAAATGTCTGCCAGTAGGGTCAGAAAAATAAAAATTTCCCTTTAAACAGTTTATTTTTCTTACCCCTTTGGCAGATATTTTTTCTTGTCATAAGCATTCACTTAAGTCACTTAATTTTCATATATTTTTCAGAAAACAAGACGTGTCATTTTGCATCTCCAGTAAATGTGTCTTGATTTAAGGATGTTTAGATTTGTTGTCCTGGAAAATATATTCATTTTTTGCAGTGCAGAAAAACAAAGTGTCACAATGTCAGATTTTGACAATATTGTGCATTTAAAGCCTTAAATAAAGCTTTTTTTAAAGAATGCAAAACTCTGGTAAAATGATCCCATGTGACTCGTGCCGTATATTCAGAGTGTTCTGGAGGCGGCGGAAAATAAGCCAAAAATGTAATGTATTATTTCACAAAAATCTTGACCTAATGATGAACGCGCTTTAAAACGCTCTGAATCAGTGTGATGTATTCCAGAGCCTTTGCTGACCAGCCCTCATCAGATCAGACACTCACGGTCGGCGCTCAGACTGTGTGCTGAAGCAGACTTCTGGAGTCCAGCTGAGGTCCTGCTGACGCGGCTCAGGTACGGGTGGCTCCTCTGCGCTGGACGATAGGGCTCTCCTGCGTCCTCCATCAGGGGCCTGACGCCGCTCACCGTGGGCTTCACTGCCGCACTGGATCTGCTAGAGGACTTCTGGCTGTGCAAACCTTCAGCTCTCATCCGAGACCCTGAGAACAAAAGCAAAGACTCAAAAGTGTTACATCCATGCATTCAGCAGATGCTTTTATCCAAAGTGACTTACAAAAGAAGAAGAAAAACTAGAGAGCGTTTACCTGCATCGTTGTCATCCGTCAGCGTCTCAGAGCTTCTCCTCCAGGCGTCTTGATGCGGAACGCTCTCAGAATCACAGATCGGCTGTGTGCTACCGTCACCGGATTCATCATCAGAGCCCAGCGCCTCCACATCTGAGAGAAAAACAGCTCATGATTCTTCATCGGAGCGGTTACTGGTGGAGTCTCAATCGGTTACGGTTGCATTCATGCATTTGGTGACTTATTATGCATTCCCTAGAAACTGATTAGAGCCCGACTGATATATCATTTTGCCGATTTTATCGGCCGATATGAGCCTGTCGCAGATATATCGTATCGGCAAATATGCCACCGTTATGAAATTTTTTTTTCCAGAACATAAAACGCAGATAAAATGCTTGTAAATGGTGTAATTACGTAGATTGTCCAGCAGAGTCCATTGTTTGCTACTGGCGACCTGGATGAAACGCTTTAAAGCTTAAGTGCATGAAATACCATTGAAACTTTGAACGGCCATATCTCCGTAACGGCGCGTTTGCGAGAGATATACATTTATATTGTATTTTTCTATAATTATTTAGTAAATATTGTTTTTCTATTTTACAGTACTATAGAATGATTACATATTACTTCATATTTTTATTAATACTCAATTAAAATTATTTCATAGTCATATTGAATGAGTTTTGAATCTTGTAAAGTGAAAACCCAAGTGTGAAGAAAAAAATTTTCATTAAAGGATCATTCACACTCAAAAGAAGTCTTCAGAGTAAAAAAGTAATTTTTCAGGTTTTTAATTCTGCTGAATTAAAACATGTATTTTTAAAGTTTAGCTATCTCTAATCCCCCCGTGTGTGTGAGGTTTTACTGTGGTGTCGGTGGTCTGGACTGGATCCTCCGCTGCCGTAGCCCATGGAGGCTCCGCTGACTGGGCTCTGGGCTTCTTCTGCTCTCTCCTCGTGTTCGGCGGTCTCAGACAGAGCCTGTATCCGGTAGGACGGTCCAGGCAGGCTGCTGGTGCTGGGACAGTGATCCGGGTACAGAACCACACCCTCAGGTTCAGGAGCGCCGACGGGAACCAGCCAGGCCGAGTCTCGAGGACGCCGGAGACTCCAATCCTGAACAACACAGAGAACCACACGAATGAAGCCTGGAGGACTAGAGAATATTCAGCTGAACATTAATAACCGATTCAGATGTGTGGTGACAGATGGCTGATCATCTCTTCCTCTTTACTACTAGTTACAGCAACAAATAAACATGAATGAACATCAGAAGAAACACTGAAATCAATCATGAATCATGGAATCCATCAATCAGTGATTCAACCGCAGAAAGATATCAATAAAACAACTTGAGATCAATAATGTCATGTAACATCGAAAGTCAGCTGAAAAAAATATCTCTAGAGAGGAGCATTTTGATCAATATACGTGAGCCTGCAGCACAAAAGCAGTGTTGAGTCGCTGGGGGATATTTGTAGCAATAGCCAACAATACATTGTATGGGTCACAATTATACATTTCTCTTTTATGCCAAAAATCATTAGGATATTAAGTAAAGATCATGTTCCATGAAGATATTTAGTAAATGTCCTACCGTAAATAAATCAAAACTTAATGTTTGATTAGTAATATGCATTGCTAAGAACTTTAAAGATGATTTTCTCAATATTTAGATTATTTTTGCACCCTCAGATTCCAGATTTTCAAATATTGTCCTATCCTAACAAACCATACATCAATGGAGAGCTTATTTATTCAGTTTGCAGATGATGAATAAACCTCAATTTCACAAAATTGACCCTTACGACGTTTTGTGCTCCAGGGTCACATATATGCACTATTACATTTTCATGTGGTTATGAACAAACACTTGTGTAAAATAAAAAAAATACATCAAATCACCATTATAACCAGTAGAGGGCAGCAGAGGAGCACTTATTGGCTTATTAGTCATTCATTTATACTTTTTCCTTTATATTTTGAAATTATAAAATCATTTGCAGATGATGAATAAACCTCAATTTCACAAAATTGACCCTTACGACTGGTTTTGTGCTCCAGGGTCACATATATGCACTATTACATTTTCATGATATTTTATTGAACCTGTTCTTAAGTATTTAATGTTTATTTGAATAAATCTATCATAAAGTATTATTATAACAACAAAATGGAGTGCTACATAATTATATCAATATAATATCTGCAGTTCAAATGCTTATTAAGTGAAATGAAATGGGCTGAAGTAATAGTGACCTGCAGGCTGGAGGTGCTGCATCGATCAGCGCAGCTTCTGCTCTGGCCTGGAGCTTCAGAAAGTGAACCGAGCTGCCGCAGCTCCAGCATGGACTTCACCATGAGCTCCAGCGATCCCACACGACAGGACCAGCGCCTGCGAGGACGGCACGCCACCGCAGACGCACTCGAGTCTACAGACGCCTCCTACAGACATCGACGTCAAACGCTGGTGTCATGTGGCTTCAGGTTGCATCACACATTTTGGTTGTCACTTTCACAAACCTTGTATTTTTCCTGTATGTCGGTGATTCCCAAACGTTTTCATAAAACAAACCCATTTGATCTGAAAGTCGCCATGAGATTTTAAAGTAATATTTCAATAATTTACCAACACATTCATGGTTCTCTGATGTCGGTAAATGATCACATGACATGTAGCTAAACCACTTTTTTTTTTTTTTTTAGCAAATGTTTTTTTTTTAAATGTTTTATTTTACCTTTTTTATGAATCATGTTGATGATTCCCAAACGTTTTCATAAAACAAACCCATTTGATCTGAAAGTCGCCATGAGATTTTAAAGTAATATTTCAATAATTTACCAACACTTCATGGTTCTCTGATGTCGGTAAATGATCACATGACATGTAGCTAAACCACTTTTTTTTTTTTAGCAAATGTTTTATTTTTAAATGATTTAATTTACAATTTTTATGAATCATGATGATTATGAAGCACAGTTTGGTAAACCCTGGATGAAATGTTCAGTTTTGAGCCTAAACCAGGCTTTATTTCTGGAGTTCAATGAGAACAAACAAACCTAATATGTGACCCTGGATCACAAAACCAGTCTTAAGTGTACATTTTTCAACATTTTTAAACTGAATAAATAAGCTTCCATTAATGTATGGTTTGTTAGGATAGCACAATATTTGGCGGAGATACAACTATTTGAAAATCTGGAATCTGAGGGTGCAAAAAAAACTAAATATTGAGAAAATCATCTTTAAAGTTGTTCAAATGAAGTTCTTAGCAATGCATATTACTAATCAAACATTAAGTTTTGATATATTTACGGTAGGAGATTTACAAAATATCTTCATGGAACATGATCTTTACTTAATATCCTAATGATTTTTGGCATCAAAGAGAAATGTATAATTGTGACCCATACAATGTATTGTTGGCTATTGCTACAAATATCCCCCAGCGACTCAACACTGCTTCTGTGCTCCAGGGTCACATATGGCTCAATCATTCATGAAAACACATTTCAGATCGATCAGCTTTACAGCAAGCTGCTAAAGACTGACTCCAGTGTGAGATACAGACCTTCACTGGATTCCAGTGCGTTTCATCAGATGCACCTTTATAAGAGAGAAGACGACAGGATCAGATCCACATCACATTAACCTCTGTAAGCGTTGAGATACACATGTGTGTGTGTGTTCTGGTATATATGATTTATGAGGACACAAATGTGTGTAATGACATGGATATTACAACATTAACATGGTTTATGAGGTTTACACTTCCTGTGTCCCTGTAAACCAAATGGCTTGAAAACATAGTAAACAGTGTTTTTGAGAATGTAAAAATGCCTGTAGTTGTGTGTGAGGGGCAGGGTTAGGGTAAGAGGATAGAAAATAGTTTGTCCAGTAGAAAAACCATTACGCCAATGGAGAGTCCCCGTAAACCACATATACCAACACGTGTGTCTGTGTGTGTGTAGCATTGATATCCTATTATAGATTTTAGGCTTTAAATTAAACGTTTTTAATTTTATATTTTGTTTTCATTTTAATTTTGGTTAAAGTTTCAGTAATTTTATTTTGTGTTTTTCTCATTTTTATTAGCTTTTTAAATGCATGTATAGTTTTACATTTCATTTCAGTTTTAATTATTTGTTTGGTTTTTTTGTACATCAAGTTAAACTAAGTTTTGTAAGTCAGTTTAATATAATTGATAAAAACAGAAATTGTATTATAATTGTAATTAGTACTTGGAATTATGTTTTAACTTTTAAATTCTCTGTTTTCTTTTTAAAAAATTGTAAGTATGTCTATATAATTTTTATTTATTTTTATTTCAGTTTTAGTTATTTTAGTACATCAAGTTGAAGTAAATGAAAATGAGCAATGTTGCATTGGAAACTAGCTGAAGTAACATTTAAGTTATTATTTATTTTATTACAAGTAACATTTTTAATGGTTTCCGTTTTATTTTCCTATAAAAATTCTGGTTTGTATCTACTGAACCATATTTTGGGGGGCAAATTTGTATCCAGAAGTCAGCTAGATCTGAACTGTCTTTGTGTGCATCCATTGTGTGCATTATATTCCAAAAAAAAACACAAAAAAAACAGTGAACGTGGAAAATGTTGTGTTACTGTTAGGTTATAGTATTCATATGTAGCTGTATATAAAACAACAGAAGTCCTTCTTTAGAGTAAAGGTGTGTGTGTTCTGACCAGTCTCTTCAGCTGTCTTCATGTCTTCATCATCTTCCTCTTCCTCTCGTTCGCTCTCAGATGAGCAGGTCATGATGGATGTGGATCTGTGCAGTGTGAATCCAGTCACAGAAGAACATCTGAAACAGACACAAACTCATTTATAATCAAACTAAACACAGGCTTTAATCAGTCAAATGCACATGATGCGGACGTCAAACTCTCCTGTACCTGAAGGGATTGTTCCTGACGCTTGATGCCCTGTCACGGCGTCTGATCGCAGACAGTCTCTCTCTCATACTGATAGTGAGTTCAGGAGCGAGCTGCCACACAAAGATACAGCTGAAACACAACAGATGCGGTCAGTGAGATTCACAGCATGACAGGAGCTGAACAGAAGAATAGCTGGAGTCAAACCTGTCAGCTGAAGATGAGAGCAGACGCCTGCAGTCACTGCTGAACCTCAGAGCCGTGATGTTCTCTGCCAACAGGAACAACACAGTCACAATCATGGCCCGAATCCCCATAATCACAGTCACCACCATCACAGTCACAATCACCACCATCACAGTCACAAATACCATCATCAGCCACAATGACCACCATCAGTCACAATCACCACCATCACAGTCACAATTACCATCATCAGTCACAATGACCACCATCAGTCACAATCACAAATCACCACCATCACAGTCACAATCACCACCATCACAGTCACAATTACCATCATCATCATCATCATTCAAGTCACCACCATCATCAGTCACAATGACCACCATCAGTCACAATCCCCCATCACAGTGACAAACACTACCATCATCAGTCACAATCACTACCATCATTAGTTACAAATCACCATCATCAGCCACAATGACCACCATCAGTCACAATGACCACCATCACAGTCAAAATCACTACCATCATCAGTCACAATTACCACCATCAGTCACAATCACTACCACCATCACAGTCACAATTACCACCATCAGCCACAAGCACCACCATCAGTCACAATCACTACCACCATCACAGTCACAATCACCATCATCAGTCACAATCACCACAGTCACAATCACCATCATTAGCCACAATTACTACCACCATCAGTCACAATCACTACCATCTGTCACAATCACTACCATCATCACAGTCACAATCAATCTCATCAGTCACAATCACCACCACCAGTCACAGTCACAATCACCACCATCATCACAGTCACAATGACCACCATCAGTCACAATTACTTCCATCATCACAGTCACAATCACCACCATCATCACAGTCACAATCCCCACCATCAGTCACAGCCCCTCCAGCCACAGTCACAATCACCTCCATCATCACAGTCACAATCACCACCATCAGTCACAATCACTACCATCATCACAATCACTACCATCATCACAATCACTACCATCATCACAGTCACAATAATCACCACCGTCATCATCATCACACACTGAAGAAGATAGAAGAAGCACCATGTTACCCGAGTGTCCAAACACAGTGGCCAGACTCTCTCCGGTCTGGAAGTCGATCAGATTGATGTTCTTATCAGAGCAGCTGGAGGCCACAAACAGACCAGACGGATCAATCTGAACCTGCAGAAACCACAAACTTCACTTCATGGCTGAATTAAGTGATTCACTGCTGGCTTTCAATAATTTTTTATTTATTTATTTTTTTTTAAATAGGTGCAACATGATGAGAAAAAAAACTGAGAAAGAGCTGTGGCGTGGCGATCCCACAATGATTACCAAAACCACACTACCCATAATGCACTTTTGATTTTGGCCCCGCCCATTAGTCTGTCTGTGGGCAGTGGAAGTTTGATCAGCAGGGTTATTATAGTTGACTAAAATTAAACCATAAAAAATGCTACTTGAAATAAATGTTAACTGAAATAAAATATACAAAAAAACTATTTAACTTATGAAATTGAAAGGGACATGTAGCCAAGTATGGTGTTCCATACTCGGAATTTGTGCTCTGCATTTAACCCATCAAAGTGCACACACACAGCAGTGAGTAGTGAACACACACACACCGTGAACAGACAACATTTCTCTTTTTCATGTAGTTTAACATGATGTCCCAAAATAATTAACACTGAAATAAAAATTAATAAATGATGTTAGACCTATTTAAAAACAACAAAAACGACAATCACAACAAAATTACTAAATTTTTAACTAAAATTAACATGAAAGCAGAAAATATAAAAATAAAATCTAATTCAAAATATTAACAAACTATAATAGTATCTCAATGATACTAAAATAACACTGATTCATATTGTCCATTTATATATACTACCCAGTTATAATTTGTTACATGTATATAATGATTTTCTTGACATTTAAAGCATTTTACACATTTTTGAAACAAACTTCAATGAAAATGAGAGATGTTGCCTCTGAAACTAGCTGAAAAAGTTTTTAATATATACTTTTTTTATTTTAGATAATGTTCATTTTATTTCAAGTAATGAAAACGTTAATGTTTTTAGTTTTAGTTAACGATAATATCCCTGATACTACCAACATTGTAACGATACAAAGCTGGCTGAAAATCTGTGAACTTACTCTTTAAGTCTCATTCACACCAAAAACAATGAGTGTTTACTAGTGTCATTTTGCATTATTGACACACTATTTTCCTAATTAATGCTGTTCAGTTGCTTTGACACAATCTGTATTGTTAAAAGCGCTATATAAATAAAAGTGATTTGACTTGCCGCCTGTTGAGCCCCACCCACCAGTTCTACAGCGCCGTCTGTTTAGCCCCGCCCGCTAGTTCTACAGCGCCGCCTGTTTAGCTCCGCCCACCGATTCTACAGCGCTGCCTCTTTAGCCCCGCCCACCGATTCTACAGCGCTGCCTCTTTAGCCCCGCCCACCGATTCTACAGCGCTGCCTCTTTAGCCCCGCCCACCGATTCTACAGCGCTGCCTCTTTAGCCCCGCCCACCGATTCTACAGCGCTGCCTCTTTAGCCCCGCCCACCGATTCTACAGCGCTGCCTCTTTAGCCCCGCCCACCGATTCTACAGCGCTGCCTCTTTAGCCCCGCCCACCGATTCTACAGCGCTGCCTCTTTAGCCCCGCCCACCGATTCTACAGCGCTGCCTCTTTAGCCCCGCCCACCGATTCTACAGCGCTGCCTCTTTAGCCCCGCCCACCGATTCTACAGCGCTGCCTCTTTAGCCCCGCCCACCGATTCTACAGCGCTGCCTCTTTAGCCCCGCCCACCGATTCTACAGCGCTGCCTCTTTAGCCCCGCCCACCGATTCTACAGCGCTGCCTCTTTAGCCCCGCCCACCGATTCTACAGCGCTGCCTCTTTAGCCCCGCCCACCGATTCTACAGCGCTGCCTCTTTAGCCCCGCCCACCGATTCTACAGCGCTGCCTCTTTAGCCCCGCCCACCGATTCTACAGCGCTGCCTCTTTAGCCCCGCCCACCGATTCTACAGCGCTGCCTCTTTAGCCCCGCCCACCGATTCTACAGCGCTGCCTCTTTAGCCCCGCCCACCGATTCTACAGCGCTGCCTCTTTAGCCCCGCCCACCGATTCTACAGCGCTGCCTCTTTAGCCCCGCCCACCGATTCTACAGCGCTGCCTCTTTAGCCCCGCCCACCGATTCTACAGCGCTGCCTCTTTAGCCCCGCCCACCGATTCTACAGCGCTGCCTCTTTAGCCCCGCCCACCGATTCTACAGCGCTGCCTCTTTAGCCCCGCCCACCGATTCTACAGCGCTGCCTCTTTAGCCCCGCCCACCGATTCTACAGCGCTGCCTCTTTAGCCCCGCCCACCGATTCTACAGCGCTGCCTCTTTAGCCCCGCCCACCGATTCTACAGCGCTGCCTCTTTAGCCCCGCCCACCGATTCTACAGCGCTGCCTCTTTAGCCCCGCCCACCGATTCTACAGCGCTGCCTCTTTAGCCCCGCCCACCGATTCTACAGCGCTGCCTCTTTAGCCCCGCCCACCGATTCTACAGCGCTGCCTCTTTAGCCCCGCCCACCGATTCTACAGCGCTGCCTCTTTAGCCCCGCCCACCGATTCTACAGCGCTGCCTCTTTAGCCCCGCCCACCGATTCTACAGCGCTGCCTCTTTAGCCCCGCCCACCGATTCTACAGCGCTGCCTCTTTAGCCCCGCCCACCGATTCTACAGCACTGCCTGTTTAGCCCCGCCCGCCAGTTCTACAGCACCGCCTGTTTAGCCCCGCCGGCCGATTCTACAGTGCTGCCTCTTTAGCCCCGCCCACCGATTCTACAGCGCTGCCTCTTTAGCCCCGCCCACCGATTCACACATTCACACAAGTGTGAGGAACTGTTTTCATTATGTGCTCACTCTTGCTTTTTCTGTTATTAGAGATCGTTTGATATGTACCGAGTATTTATGCGTTTTTGACCTAAATTACAGCAGCGTCCATCTGTGAAGGATGTACGCTGTCAATCATACACAGCTGTTAGCCAATCACAGCAGTGGGCGTTTACTTCAGAGTCTACAATCTGCCACGCCTACTCAAACAGAGCTTTTTTCAGAGTTTTTTGATGAAAAAAATCTTGATAACATTATAAGTGGACCTCAGAGAACAGTACAAAATAATTTTAAAAAAGGCAGTTCGCGTTTAATAATCACTAACAGAATAGTAAGTGCACACAACTATAATAACAACACAGAAGAAAAATATCCTTGGAATCACTTTCAGAAAGAAACATTAACAGCCAATCAGAATCCATATGATTTTAAAGAGCTTGTGTATTTAAAACTGCAGCGAGTGCTTATAATAAACAGACTGATGTGTGGACGCTGATATAGTTATCATTATAGTTATTATTCTTTGTGTGAACGGCTTCTACACGTCGGGTTGAGCTGTGTGTCAGTGACTGGACCTTCAGCAAACTGCCGTCTTCAGTCTGAGAGCCGCTGAAGGATCTCTTCTGTTTGCCGCTGCTGATGTTGATCACTCTAGACAACCACAGACACACACCAACATCATCAAACCATCTCAACTTAAGCCATCACAGTCTCAAACCAACACCCGTATCTCCTCACCGGATGCTGCGGTCCTGACAGCCCACGGCGGCATACTTGCAGGTGGGATCCACATCCATGTCATTAGGAGTCGCTTTACGAACCACATGATGAGTCCGCTTGAATTCAGCTCCTCGGACCGTCTAAACAAACCAGGGTTAGTACCATTAACCAAAGCCATGAAAAGAGTTTTGTTACATGAACACACACTCAGTTTAACAGAGCATTAGAGAAACTCTGGATTCGATCGGAGGTTCTGGTGGTTTTTCTCGGGACTCACCCTGTGAGCAGTGCGGATGTAAACGCTCTTATCCGCTCCACAGCTGATGATCCGCAGCGTCCCGTCACCGGCGGCTGATCCAAACATCACGAACAATCACAAGATCACAGAGATCAACACCCACCGCACGTCTGCTTGTGTATATTATATCATAATAACAGGGAACAACGAGCTCTGACCAGCGAAGCGGACAGACGTGATGGAGGACGAGTGGTCGTCCAGAGTCTGCAGCAGACCGTAGTCTTCCTCAGCGTCCAGTACATGGATCAGACGATCTCGACTCGCAGTGGCCAGCAGATTCACACCTGTCCAACACACATTCACTGTCACAGTCACGGTCTCACACACACACACACACACACTCTCACACACACACACAAACTCTCCTCTCACACACACACACACTCTGGTCAGCTATCCTTACGGGGACTCTCCATAGGTGTAATGGTTTTTATACTGTACAGACCGTATATTCTATTGCCCTACACCAACCCTACCCCTAAACCTACCCCTCACAGGAGACTGTGCATTTTTAGATTTTCAAAAAACTTCATTCTGTATGATTTATAAGCTTTTGTACCCGTGGGGACCACAATTTAGGTCCCCACTGTGACACGAGTCCCCATGAGTCTGTGTGTAGTCAGGTTTAAGTCCCCACCAGAATATATAAACCTGTACACACACACACACACACACACACACACACACTCACCTGACAGAGGTTTGGAGTATTCCAGACATAAGATCTCAGAGTCATGGACCTCAGCCTTCACCAGCTCCTTCATACACGTCAGATCATGAATCCTGTCACCACATCATCATCATCATCATCATCAGAAACTTCTCAAACACTGGAACACTTACTCATCAAAACATTTTAACTTATAATATAAGATACTTATATATATATAAAAAATCATACAAAAAAATAAATACAAATAAAACAATAAATAAATACATTTATAAAATAATAAGAAATATGAAAAAAATATAAGTAAAAATAAATAAATTAAAAATTACAGAGCAAATAACAAAAGTAAATAAATAAAATAATCAAATAAGAAATAACTTAAAAAAATATAGTAAATAATTAAACAGTTAAATAATAAAAAATGAATAAATAAAATAAAAAAAGTAAATAATTAATTAAAAATAAATATGAAAATGTAAAAAATAAATAAATAAATTCATTAAATAGATATAAAAGTAAAAAAAAATCTAAATGTAAAATTTAAATAAATTATTGTAAATAAAGAAATTTACGCAAATAAACAGAATTTTAACAATAATAAAATAAATTAATAAATACATTTTTTTTTATGTAATGATATTTTTTTGGCACTGAGACAGTATTTTCATGACAGTTCGACACATGATCATCTGTACCTGAGTGTGCCCTTTCTGTCTCCGGAGGCCAGGTGTGTCCCGTCTGGACTGATGCAGATGGTTCTGATGCCGCTCCTGCTGTCGGCGCTCGATCCCTCGGCTTTCTCTGAGCCACTGATGGCAGTTCCCTCCACGTCCAGCAGGGCGGCGGTGCTGTGCTCCATGTAGAAGATGTGATGAAGATCCTGCGGGAGATCAGAGTCACTTCATCACTCGTCATCGACTGACATCACGACGCTCAGCGCTCAGCCAGACTTACGTTACTCAGGAGGTTACCGCCGTGAACGCCGTCTGAACTCCAGAGACGCACAGTGCTGTCAGACGAACACGAGACGAACGAATCAGACGAGCCGTCGCTCTTAATAGGACACATCTGGAACAGAGCCGAAAACACAGATCAGGAAAGATTCAGACTATATCAGACTATTCAGGCAAATCAGCATATTATACTGATTTCTGAAGACTGGAGTAATGATCACAGAAATACATTACACTTTAACAGAGATTCACTTAGAAAACAGCTGTTTTACATTCTAATAATATTTCACAATTTTTGCTGTATTGCAAATAAATGCAGCCTTGGTTTTGAGTGGTTGGGTATTTACACAATATAGGCTGTTGAAAAAGTGTGTGGCTCTACAGAAAAAGCTACAGTATTGATACTATTCTGAATAATGAACGCAGACGTGTATGAGAGCGGATGTTCACCTGAAGATCCCAAACACAGGACGAGTGATACAGCGCTGAGAGAACTTTGCCCACTTTGCGCAGGTCTCTCGTGTCCCACACATATAAACTGTGGTCATTATACACACAGGACAGCCAGCGGTTCACGGGGTCAAAGGTCACCGCCACTGAGTCCGGGTAACGGGCGTCTGGCATTCTGCTGAACAGATGCCTGAAGAACAGAAGAGATGAGCGTCTGTGGGAGGATCGCTGCTAATTACAGCCTGTAATGCGTTAACAGAGCTCTAATGCTGCAGATCTGGCAGAAAGAGACGTTACACAACCAGATCTAATCAAACACTCAACCCATAAACCCATGCGGTGTGGGACGGACAGAGATCACACTCATTCAGCAATCTCAACACACGTCCACAACTACATCGAACAAATTACATTTGTTAAAGGAAAAAAATATGTGAACTACCAGTCAAACGTTTTTGAACGGTAAGATTTTTAATGTAAAGAAGTCTCTTCTGCTCACCAAGCCTGCATTTATTTGATCAGAAATACAGCAAAAACTGTAATATTGAGAAATATTTTCAGCATCATTCCTCCAGTCTTCAGTGTCACATGATCTTCAGAAATCAGTATAATATGCTGATCTGCTGCTCGAGAAACATTTCTGATTATTATCAATGTTGAACACAGCCGAGTCATTTTTTTCAGGATTCACAGATGAATACAAAGATCCAAAGATCAGCATTTATCTGAAATAGAAATCTTTTGTATCATTTAAATGTCTTTATCATCACTTTTGATCCATTTAAAGCATCCTTGCTAAATAAAATATGAATTATTAATATAAAGTATTAATGACTCCAAGCTTTTGAGTGTATAATGTTACAAAAGCTTTATAATTTCAGATAGATGCTAATCTTTGCATGTTTCTATTCAACAAAGAATCCTGAAAAAAATGCACTCAACTCTTTTAAATATTAATGATGATAATAATATTAAAAAATGTTACTGAAGACTGGAGTAATGATGCTGAAAATACAGCTGCGCATCACAGAAATACATTACAGTTTAACAGAGATTCACATAGAAACAGCTGTTTTACATTATAAAAATATTTCACAAATATCAAATAAATGCAGGCTTGGTGAGCAGAAGGGACTTCTTTAAAAATCATTAAAAATCTCACTGTTCAGAAACGTTTGACTGCTAGTGTACATATGTTGATGTCTATCTGAATGCGTGTAACAAATGTATCAGTGACGTGTTACGGTCTCTCTCACCTGGTCTGTGTGGCGGCGGACACCTGGACGCCCAGATGATGAGGACGGGGCAGCGAGCCGATGAAGCGCAGGTCAGACGCTCCGAACACTCGCACCGTTCCGCTCGCACAGCCGCAGAAGATCAGATCCTCCGTCACCGCCAGAGAGCGCGCCGAACCCGTCTGCAGCACGAGCACACGTGAGCAACAACACGTCAGCACACGCGTGTCACAGACGAGAGGTCATGTGATCCGACTGACCTGCAGGTGCACCCAGCGGTCCAGAACCCTCCGGCTGTTGAACTCACACAGCAGACCCGACGCCGTCACGCAGAAGGTGCTGTCGGACCTCAGGCCTCGTCCACACGCCACGTCACAGAAGAAGTTATTCTGCAGCTCCCCGAGGAGCCCTGAGCGGCCCATCAGCGGCACGGGACACACGCGCTGCAGAGCATCATGGGAACGCTCAATCAGTCACTCGATCACAGCAGCTCTAACTGAACATAACCAAGCTTCCATTACTGTACAAGAACCATCTTCAGTGATCATCAGCTCTTAAAGTCTGAAGAAGAACATCGTAATCATCTAAAGAACTTGTTTCCACTATAAAGACTCATTAGTGCGATGGAAAGACTCATTTAATGTTCTTAATGGAACCATCGAAGCCAATAACGTTCCTTTATTTTGAAGTGTGTACTTACAGTATGGGCCAATATCTGAGTGAATTTATTCCACAGGAGAAAAACAAAACCAAACAACAAAAATGTAATTAAACGTTAAATTAAATCAAAACCAAGCTAAGATCTCACTATCTATCTGATGGTCCAAACCAGCGTCTGAAACGCTCACAGCGAGGTCAGAAAGAAGAGTTTCGAATGTGCGCTCTAAATACATTTGACATTTTGTTTCCAATTGCAACAATTTAACGTATTTAATTAAATAACAATTTGTGTACATTTGTAATTTTGTGCAATAAAAAGGCCAACAAACTTCACAATTAATTGAATGTATTAAAACACAAATACAGCAGAGTGGGTAACGAAACCCATTCAGACTAACCAGCAGGATCTAGCTAGTTTAGGCAGAAATGTTGGCTTGTTCATTAGTTATTAACCAAATGTGTAAATAACTAATAAATTAAACTAGATTGAAAAGTTTGTAGACAAACTTTAAGTTGGCTTGAAAAAGCCTAGCTAGAAAGTTTGAAAAGCTTGCAGTCTGAAAGTCATCACTTTGAAGTAGTTTGAAAGTTAAAATAGTTTTAAAGACTAAAGTTTGAATGTTTTCAAGGCAATACAGTCTATCAGAAAAACAGACAGGTATAAAACATATTGCTAGGGTACCTGGGGTGGTTGCTAGGCTGTTTCTAGCATGACTAGCATGTTGCTAACATGATTAGCAAGTTACTAACATTTTTCTAGCATGATTAGCGTGTTACTAGCATGTTGTTAGCATAATTAACAAGTTACTAACAGGTTGCTAACATGATTAACATGTTACTAGCATGGTGTTATCATTTTGTTAGCATTATTAGCAAGTTACTAGCATGTTGTTAGCATGGTTAGTATGTTACTAGCATGGTGTTAACATTTTGATATCATGATTAAAAAGTTACTAACATGATTAATATGTTGCTAGCATGGTGTTAGCATGATTAACAAGTTACTAGCATGTTGTTTGCATGATTAGTATGTTACTAGCATGGTGTTAACATTTTGTTATGATTAACAAGTTACTAGCATTATTAGTATGTTGCTAGCATGGTGTTAGCATAGTGTTAGCATGATTAACATGTTACTAGCATGTTGTTAGCATGATTAGCAAGTTACTAACATTTTTCTAGCATGATTAACATGTTACTAGCATGGTGTTAACATTTTGATATCATGATTAACAAGTTACTAACATGATTAATATGTTGCTAGCATGGTGTTAGCATGATTAGCAAGTTACTAGCATGTTGTTTGCATGATTAGTATGTTACTAGCATGGTGTTAACATTTTGTTATGATTAACATGTTGCTAGCATGTTGTTAGCATGATTAGCAAGTTACTAGTATTTTGTTAGCATGTTTCAATGCTAAAACCAGCTAAAAAACAGCTAAGACCAGCCTGACCTGCAAAATAAGTGGCCAAAACCACTTTAAAACCAGCTTGGGAGACCAGCCAAAGCAGTCAATCAGTTTAGGCTGGTTTTAGCTGTTTTTTCAGCAGGGAGTTGTTAAGCTTTGCTACAGCAGTAAACAGCTTAAATACACCATAAGTCTTATTGTATAAATGTTTTCACCCCCTCAATGAAAGTCTATGGGATTTTAGGTGGTTTTGATAGTCTGGTTTACGAAAACTGTAAGCCGGATCAGTTAGAAAAGATACAGCAACCCGAGTCAGACCGGTCTGAAGGTATTGAAGATTGTAGCTTTAAAAGTCTAGGAGGAGATACACTTTAAGATTTGGTCTCAGAAGAAGAAGTTTAAATAGGATTTCAGTTCACTTTTTCAAACCAACTTAATTAAATAAATAATATTTAAAATAAAATAAATCATAGTTTTACTACAATGTATTAAATATCAGCTCATCAGAATGCCAGAAACATTATTTTCGTTGCAAGAGCTCTTTATATAGAGTTTGATATGCTCATGTAAAGCGAAATATAAAATACAGCAAATCTCAACTACTTGATTGTTTACAGAACGTAACTACATCATCATCCATCTCTAATCTGCCAAATGAAAATATTCTAAACCTATGAAGCTGCTTTTATTAACAAATCTGAAGTAACTGAAGGAAGGTGGTCAGAATCAGACATCTAAGATTACCAACAAACACGAAAAAGTCTGATCGTAGAGGATACGGTTTGGAGGGAAACCAGTTTTGACATCATTAATGTACCTGATCAGCGCGAGACGGTTCCAGATACCAGAAGCGGACGTGTCTGTTCCCCGCCGTGACGAAATAAGAGCCGTCCTCTGAGAAGGACACGGCCGTCACCTTACTGGACACCTTATTCACCGCCATCAGAGCGCTCTTCTGCAGGAACCACAGAGTGAGCACATGCAGTGATGCAGGGACGCGCTGCAGGGCATGCTGGGTGATTACCCTACCTTCCAGGCCCACAGGTTGACGCTCATGTCGTGCTGCGATCCCACGCTCACGATGTATTTGCCGTTGGGGGAAAAGGCCACGCAGGACACGCCGTACTTGTGCTCCTGCAGCTGAGAGACCAGCGAGCCCTCGCTCACGTCCCACACACACACCGCCGCCAGACGACCGCTCTGAACAACACACACCGACCGTTAGCTAGTCACACAACCACTGACCACAACTACACGCGTGTGAGACTGACTGCTGACCTCTCCAGTGACCAGAAACCTGCCGTCTGACGAGAACGACAACGTGCTGATGCTCTTCCTGAAGAACCACAGATTCACAACACACAGGTTAATGGAAGAATTCACCTAAACATGAGCGTGTGCTGAAAATGTGCTGACCCTCAGTTCATCCGAGAGGAGTTTGTTTCTTCATCAGGTTTGGAGAAACTGCATCAGTGTCTCGCTGCAAGTGAATGGGTGCCGTCAGAATGAGAGTCCAAACAGCTGATAAAAACATCACAATAATCCACAGCACTCCAGTCCATCATCACCGCCATCAGAGCGCTCTTCTGCAGGAACCACAGAGTGAGCACATGCAGTGATGCGCTGCAGGGCATGCTGGGTGATTACCCTACCTTCCAGGCCCACAGGTTGACGCTCATGTCGTGCTGCGATCCCACACTCACGATGTATTTGCCGTTGGGGGAAAAGGCCACGCAGGACACGCCGTACTTGTGCTCCTGCAGCTGAGAGACCAGCGAGCCCTCGCTCACGTCCCACACACACACCGCCGCCAGACGACCGCTCTGAACAACACACACCGACCGTTAGCTAGTCACACAACCACTGACCACAACTACACGCGTGTGAGACTGACTGCTGACCTCTCCAGTGACCAGAAACCTGCCGTCTGACGAGAACGACAACGTGCTGATGCTCTTCCTGAAGAACCACAGATTCACAACACACAGGTTAATGGAAGAATTCACCTAAACATGAGCGTGTGCTGAAAATGTGCTGACCCTCAGTTCATCCGAGAGGAGTTTGTTTCTTCATCAGGTTTGGAGAAACTGCATCAGTGTCTCGCTGCAAGTGAATGGGTGCCGTCAGAATGAGAGTCCAAACAGCTGATAAAAACATCACAATAACCCACAGCACTCCAGTCCATCAGTTAACATCTGGAGAAGACACAAGCTGAAACTAATCCAGCATTAAGACGCTTTTAACTGAAATATGAGTCCATAATCCATAATAACTCTTCCTCCAGTGAAAAAGTGCATCTGCTGTTATCTCTCGCATCAAAATCCAGCCACATATGTGTTTAGAGCTGTTTAAACGCTGCTTGATCTGTGCAGATTTCTCTCCTGATTCACACCAGAACACTTTTTTTGCAAAATTCTAAAACAGAATGTTCCCTTAATGTTCACATAACAGACAAAGAAAAAGTTTTAAAACATTTAAAAAAACGTTCAGTGAACATTCAGAAATATTTTCAAAACATTCTCAGAACATATTCTTCTTAACTGGGATTATGGATTATAGACTCGTCTTAATGCTGGATGTGTTTCAGCTTTTGTCTTCTCCAGATGTTAACTGATGGACTGGAGTGCTGTGGATTATTGTGATGTTTTTATCAGCTGTTTGGACTCTCATTCTGACGGCACCCATTCACTTGCAGTGAGACACTGATGCAATTTCTCCAAATCTGATGAAGAAACAAACTCATCCTGATCTGGGATGGCCATATGAGGACATGTTCAGCTTTCATTTTTATCATATTCCTTTAACACTGGAGTATTTATGCCTGACATGACTGAATGACGTGTGATACTGTAGCTCTTCACCTGGATGAGTTGATGAGATGCTGTTGTGTGTTTTTGGCTGGGTTCAGTAACACAACGACACACCTGAATGAAACAGAAACAAGCACTGCGTTCACTGCGCGAGTCCATTAATAGGTCTAAATCTTCAACTAATCTTTGTATTTTCATTAACAGCTGGTTAATCGCTGTAATACTCTTGGGGAAAGAGCCACAAGGACTGAGATCTGCTTTCCTTACACTTAACATTTCTACAGTAGGAAACAGGAAGATGCCATATTTCATCTAATGCATTTATTTATTTATATATTTATTTAAAGACAGTATAAGGCATTGAACAGACTGTTCATCTTCCCTTAACAGATTAAATAAGCTCTATATGCATCCATTAACTTCATTAATGATCTTTATGCATGTTGTGAACTCACCCGGCTGGATAGGCCACCGTTCCTGAACACGGATCACATGTTAAACCACTGTTTCCTGCAGTCGTGATGCCCAGGACTTTCTCTAGAGTCACCTGAGATGACGGGAAAAACATAATGATCAGAATAAATATCACTGTATTACACAGACAACACAACATTTATGGGTGAATCCAAACAATTAAAAAATAAAAACAAATAAATAATTAAATAAATACTTTTACATACTATGTATAATAAATTAATAAACATATAAAATTAATTCTATATATTTAAATTTATGTTATATATAATAAATATATAAAATCAATTATATTTTAACTATTTCTAAAATAAATGATATAAACAAACCATAATATAAATCAACAAATAAAATAAACACACATTTATTATGACAATAAAAAGCAAACAGTTTTTAAGGTGGGGAAATAACTGATCTATAGACAGCAAGTTAATTTGCTTTACTGCTGATTAATGCATTAATGAATAATGATCATTGTTTCTCAGAACTAAAGACCTTTCACGAGCTCAAAGTCAACACAGGAGCATCATGGGAATGTGCTGATGCGTTTAAGAGGTTTGCTCTGTCGATATTATTATTGACTCTCGTGCTGGTTGTAAACACTGACAACATCATCATCTGAGATCTTCAGTCTAGATGAGCTTCACTCAAGATCAAAAGACAAACTGATCACTAAACAGAACTCGATCAGAAACAGATCAAAGGACGCGAACTCTTCAGAACGCGCAGCGGTTCGTTTGATGTTTGTTACAGTGATGAAATATTTGTTACAAGTTTTAAATGATTGTTACAAATGTCCGAGTGATCTGATACATACTGGCGCGGTTCTGAAGCGCAGCGCTATAATAATAATATTATTAATAATAATAATAATGATAATAGCAGTGAGTTTCTTTACCTTGCTGGACAGACCGTCTTTGATGCGGCCGCTGCGGCTCCTTCGGAGTTTGATGGACGGCGAGCGCAGGAGACTCTTAATGCGACTCTTGATGGTAAAAGCCTCCATGTCCCTCAGAGTCCTGCATTCACACACGAGCGCGGTAAACTCCAGTAAAACACCACAGTAAAGTCGAGCGAGTCGCGCTCAGCCGCGTTTGAATGAATCTCCACGGCCTCCAGCGGCGCTAATCAGCGCGTCCGGCGATCTGATTGGCCTCTGTGACGCATGACGTTCCGCTGTGATTACATATTCATGAGCCTGATAAAGAGGCTGACTCCTGATGGATTTGGAGTTGGGGCAGAGTAACAATTAACATAAAACAATGAAAATGTGAATGTATTGAAGAAGAAAATAAGAAGTGATCTTAAATAAATCCTGACTGCATCACAGCACAGTAGCTGGCAATAAAGCAAGAAGAAGAAAAGAAGAGGGTGTTTTCACACTTGGTGCTTTTAAGTGATCTGAGCACATTAAAACTACGAGAATTAAGCAGAAATCATACCCTGGGTCACATACTCTCAGGGACAGTATGATTGGAAATCGAATGCATTCATTATCTGTAGTGCGCAGCCACCCAATAATAGCAATAAGCTTTGTGCTTTTGGTGCTTTTAATATAAAACAAAGTCTCAGCTTTCTAATTCTGTCATTTTTTACAGCGAAATACAAACAATGTCTTACAATAATGTGTTTTTCTCGCTCTTTAATGTGGCGTGACAGATGGCTGTATTCAGCTCAGTTTAAGCGGGATATCTTTCATCACATTTATAATATGTATTTCGCTATAAAACTAAAATATATATATATATCTATAATATAATAACATGTATTCAAATCAGGTGCATGTACAATATAGACTACACTCTCAACATATTTCGACTTGATTCTTGTAATTTTGACTTTATTCTCAAAATATTTCGACTCGATTCTTGTAATTTTGACTTTATTCTCAACATA
>NW_015506103.1:169393-184536 GCF_001515645.1 Sinocyclocheilus grahami | reverse complement strand
ATTTCGACTTGATTCTTGTAATTTTTACTTTATTTTCAAAATATTACGATCTGAATCTTAGATTTTTTTTTGAGTTATTGAGATGTTTTCCAGCCTGAGAGATTAATTAGTGAGTGATTTATAAATGACAGACAACTAACACAGGCCTTGTCTTCATCGTCTTGGTGAAAGATTTCAGGACTATGTTGAGCAAACGTCTCTTCACCACTAAACACCAAACAGATTGAAATCTGATCCTCAGGATCTTTTGAGGAGCGTTTGTTTCCAGAAGCTTTACTTTCACTGTTCCTCAGCGGAGGAATAATCTTCACAAGCCTCCAGAACATCTCACATCTTCTGAGAATCTTCTTTTAAATTAGTCTTAGTCCTATGTTTTTTTTAGTTATCATCGTATTTAGTCAAGCTTGTCCTGTTTTTGTCGAGAGCGCGTGCGCATGGTTGCCAGATCACAAAAACTAAGCAAAACACCGGGCAGAAAATGCATCGTTTTAACAGAGAAGCTCTGATTTGGGGATTTGAACTCTTGATATCTGGCATATGTTCAGTGTGCCATCAGTGTCTTTTACTGCAGTACAGCATATTAACACAAATAAACGTCTGTATTCTAGCTATGTTGATGGATTTGTCATTGGTTTTATTTTTAATTCAACTAAGCATAAAATGATGCATATATTCAGAGACTTGCATACTGTGTATAGTAAATATACTGTATCTTGCAAGTCAATTGTGTTTGCATATTATTTGTGCTTTTCACAGAAAACCATCCCATAATGCCTCAGTGAGCACAACAAATAAAGAAAAAAGAGACTTACAAGCCATTGACTCTGAGCTGCTTGCAGTGTTTTCCTGAAGAGAAGAGAGATGTTATATAGTGTAGTTATTCTTACAGTACACTATTTATGTCTCACAGTCTTCTACAGTAAAGATAGGCATCATATTCGTTTTCTTTGATCGTTACTAGTTAATGCAGCACGCCAGTTCAATTTTTGTCACGTTTCCAAAAGTTTCCAACTTTTACCATAAAACCTGACAATTTATTAAGGGATATTACACTTGTTTCTTCGTTCCCCCCGAACGAAAATGTTCCTTTATAAAATATCATTTTTTTAGTAAGTGTTTTATTTTGATTGTTGTTATTTTTTAACATTTTTATGATTTAATTATTAGCTTTTCATTAAACTCACAAACCCGCTGCAGTTCCTTTACGAACCCCAGTTTGTTAAACCTTGACGTAATGCACTTTATGATGTTAATAACAAACAATGGAATAGATTTTCTTACTCTTTGCATTTTTATATCAATGTGGAACAAGATTATCCTGTTTAAATCAATGTGATAAACACGTTAGGTCAAAAGTAATCTAAAAGTAGTCTGACTATATTACCTAAAATGTGTAATGTAACGGATGACGTCACTAACTACAATGTTTGTCATGTAATTTGGAATCAGTAGCGGACTACAGTTTGTAAGTAATCTACCAGCTCTGATAATGTTATAAATCATAATACATTAATATGGCATCTTTCACAATTTGTCTGTCATTGGGTTTAATGTCAGTGGTGACAAATATTAAATTATCATAACTATTAATATTTTAGTGAGAAATGTTGTTACCATTATAAATGTATTTAGAAGGTGTGGTAATATTGGATAACTATAATCATAATTCATGGCTGGGCAGAGAATCATTCTAGCTATATATGAAGATATAACCAGATTGTGGTAATTTAGGTGGAACATACATTTTTAAAAAATAAAGATTTTATTTAATCTTTTTTTTTTCAGTGTCACATGATCTTCAGAAATCATTCTAATATGTTGATTTGCTGCTTGAGAGACATTTCTGATTATCATCAGTGTTGAAATATTTGTGTGGAAACTGATGCATTGTATTTTTCAGGATTCACAGATGAACAGAAAGTTCAGAAGAACAGCATTTATTTGAAATAGAAATCTTTTCTAACATTCGAAATGTCTTTACTGTCACTTTTAATCAGTTTAATGCATCACATATGAATAAAAATGTTTTCAACATAAATAAATCAGTTTTCAACATTGCTAATAATCAGAAATGTTTCTAATAATCAGCATATTATACTGATTTCTGAAGATCATGTGACACTGAAGACTGGAGGAATGATGCTGAAAATACAGCTGCGCATCACAGAAATATATTACAGTTTAACAGATATTCACACAGAAAACAGCTGCTTTACATTATAATAATATTTCACATTTTTTACAGTATTTGTGATCAAATAAATGCAGCCTCGGTGAGCAGAACAGACTTCTTTCATTACATTGTTTTTTTTTTTAAATCACCAAATCATGTGAGGTTGGCATAAAAACCAAAAGCATCTACAAGCACCTTTGTATTATTATGAATAACTGTGTAAAACTTTAGATTTAAATAAAGATTTTCTTAATGTAGTTTTGATTGAGAGAGAGATCTGTTAATGAGGTTATTCTACCTGTCATACAAATGTGTGACGCATAAATGTTTTTAATTAAAAATAATGAAAGCAGCTCTGCTTGGAAGCCGATGTTTATTGTCAATCATCAAGCCAGTGATGGAGATGTGAGGCCAAACTCCATGGAGAAATTAAGCCTGAGCGCCTGCTCGTCACCAGATGAAGGACACCAAAGCTCTAAGGCATCAATTACTCCGTTCTCCTCCTTAAGCTCCAATTAAGCAGGATGCAGTGATATGACAGAAACTGTGATCCGCTGGAGCAGAAGCGGCTCCAGATCTGCTGCAGAACGCATCGGTCGAGCCATGGAGGGCTTTTACGTGGACCTTCTGGCTCTGAGGATCGTCGTCTCCGTCATCGGCGTTGTAGGAAACACGGTCCTGATTGTCTCGCTCCTACAGACGCCTCGCCTGAAGTCCTTCGAGATCTTTCTCCTCGGGCTGGCCGCAGCGAATCTGGAGGAGATTGTGATCGTGGACGTCTACGACATCTTGCTGTTGCGCTCCTCTCGCAGGATAAGCGTCTGGAGCTGCAGTGGCCTGAAGTTCCTCACCATCCTCGGGGAGATCTCCAGCATCCTCTTCACGGTTCTCATCAGCATCTACCGCTATCAGAAGCTGCGGGACGTGCACACGCGGGTCAGCCGGCCCGTCTTCATGGACAGTCTGCGTTCGGCCGTGCTTCTCTCTGTCTTCTGCGGCGCAGTGGCTCTGGTCTTCAGTTTGCCCACGCTTCTCATTAACCTGGACTGGAGTCACCAGAACTCCTCGTCTCAGGGCTGTCCGGTCGATTTCTTCCAGTGCTCGTTAACCAGGTGCCCGACTCGCAACCGCGTTTACAAGTACTCCTTCCTTCTGGTGTGCAACCTGTTGCCTCTGCTGATAGTCACAGTAACGAGCAGCATGATCGTCAGGATCTTAATAACTCAGCAGAAGACGGTGAGGGCCCGACAGGCATCGCTGACGTCCCAGCAGCGGCCCAGGAGATCAGGCTTCCAGCGCAGCACGCAGGCCATCCTTGCGGCCATGACTCTGTTCCAGCTCAACTGGACCGTCTATCTGATCCTGCATCTGCTGTGGGACCCGCACTCCTTCACACTGTGGTCAGAGCTGGAGTTCTTCATCACCACGTTTTACACCGCAGTCAGCCCGTATGTCTATGGAATAGGCAACAACCTGTTCAGCACGAAGCGCTGCACGAGCTGAAAGCTTCTGATTAGATTGTGGTTTGAGAACTGTGACCTTTGCATACAAAACAATAACATAAAAGGTTCAAATAAAGCCGTAACAATCTGATTTAAAAATCTGGTCGCACTTTACTTAAAGCCTTGTGATGCAGCTTCTACAGTTGATACATTGTAACACTTATCAAGTCATTGTTACATTATGCATTTAATATTCGGTTATACTTATTTACGACAAGATATAATGTATTACAACGCACATTATGAATAATTATAATGCATTATTCCCTTTAACAACCCTTTATAATGCATTATACTTAATAAGTGTTACCAAAAATCCTTTACTCTTAGTTTAATACAAAATATCCAAATTAAAGTTCTCTAACATTTAAATAATATAATTTATTTTATGTTTTGTTATTGTAGTACATTGAGATATTATTATCATTCTTTGTTAAGGTTTTGAATTCGATTTTTATATTTGTTATAGTTGTTTTAGTCATTTTGTATAAGTATATATATACTAGTTAATATATAAACATATTTTTCTGAAATATATACATGCATGTGTGTGTATTTATATGTACATAATAAATATATACAGTGCACACATATATTATGCAAACAAAAACTTCACGATTAATCGTTTGACAGCACTAATATATATATACTATATGATTAATTTTTAGGTTATATAATTTTATACTTAATTTTTATGCTTAATTTGAGTTATTTTAGTGCATCAAGGTAATAAATGAAAATGGAATGTTGACTTGTAAACTAGCTTTAATAAAATAAATAATAATAATAATAAAATTCTTTATTTTAGTTAACATTTATTTTAGTTCAAGTATTTTTTAGGTTTAGTAAACTAGAATAACCCTGATATGCACATTTACACACACACACACATGCAAAGAACGGTACATAATCAGGACTTTATCAGATGTCCCATAGCTGTTAAATATCATTGTTTTCCTTCTCATTCAGCATATTATGAACGGTTATTAATCCAGTTAATATGATCCAGATACTTGATTTACACTGGGAAAAAATGCATGGTAACCTGCGATCGTCAGCTTAAAGAGCAAAGTATCTGATTTAACTCATAAATAAGAGTTCTGTAGGTATAAATGAATGTGTTTTAGGTTGATTCGGTGATGCCAAATAATAATTAGATTGGAAAAAATCCAGTTAATTTAGATGATACCTTTTTTATTTTAGTGTACATGAGATCCAATTAGAGATTTGCTACTGTTCATTATTAATTCATGTTCATTTATACAGCTTAAGATGGTCACATTGCAAAAAAAATATGAATTATCGTGCAATATAATTTCTTGTTTTGATCTTCCCGCACCTGAGTGCTAATAAACACTGATTTCTGTGTGTTGTGATGTATTCTCACGACTCTATAAATGTGGACAGTCTGTAAGCAGTATCACTCTCATAGTTCACAGCATAATAACTCACCCATCGCATCATTTATTGCCCTTGTGTCTTTCATATGCTTCATATTTAATCATTAAACCAATGCAATCGAAACATTTGTTAACGTGTGATCTGAATATTCTGCTTCGGCATCACTTTTATTCATGGATAAAGTGTTTTACTTCTAAAATATAACTGAATTGACTCAGAGGTGTGAAGTGAAGCAGGATTTAGCTGTGACCGTGTGCACTAAACAACAGCTTTCAGTCGCAGTCTCTTGCTTCTGTTCTAGTGTTGAATGCGTCGGTCATATAGAAAGATGTTTCTGACTCGGTGACCAAAGTGGCTAGTCTTCTGTGAGTGCAGCTCTGCTCTCAGACTGAAAGTGAAAGTGAGCGGTGATTTTCTGGCAGTCATATCTGGAGATGTGTGTGACCTTAAACAATCAGCACATCTCAGTCATCTGAGCAGTTTCACCAGCACACTTCAGCTTCAGTCTTCTCAGCAGTTACTGCTCTGATCATTTACTCAGACCTCATGTCATGCGACATGCTCTTTCTGTCTTCAGTCGCAAAGAAATGAAGGTTTGTGAGGAAAACGTTCCAGGATTGTTCTCCATATAATGGACTTCAATGTACGGGCATCATGGAAACGATTCATTGTATCACTTTGCAAACATCATAGGAATGCTACTTTTGAAATGTTCTCTGAACATTCTGAAACAAGTGACAAACCGTCCAACTGAAACATTTCAGAACAAAGCTTCACGAACAACTTGTAATGCTTTTTTGTGCATCAGATAACTTTAAACATTCTGTTAACGTTACTAGAAGAACATGACTTTGAGAGAACATTGCCAGAACGCTCTGAGAACCCGGAGAACCCAGATGAGGCTGGACTGTAAGAGATCCAGAACGTACACACTTACTATTCAGCTGTTCTCCAAAGTGACGTACAGATGAGGAACATTAGATATTTGTATTAATACTGTATGTTGTGCACCGCCAGTAAAACACATACACACGTCTAATATAGCCTACTGTGTGTACATGCATTACATATATGACATGTATGGCCATATTACGTAAAAATATAATGTATGAAACCTAAATTGGAACAATGTGCAATATACAGTGTACATACAGTACTGTGCATAAGTCTTATATATATAAACATACTTATTTTTAAATATAAAGTTGCATATATGATTGCTACATATAATATCATAAAAAAATAACTTTTCTCATGAGCGTTTAAACTCAGAGAATGAACATTATATATGGCCTTATAGGCAAATATATGGCAATATCGTGTTTGATATTTAAGGCAATATATGTGCGTTTGGGGAGCAGCAGCATGTTCACATGTTCTGTAAGAGCACAACCCGAGTATATGCTTGTTATCTAATGCAGTGCCACGCACAGGTGTCTACACGCGCTCAGACACTTCAGACAGACTCAGCGATGCTCTTCAGAGTGTTTAGGATTAATACCGCGCTCTCGCGCTGCAGATCCCTCCGCACACTCGTGCTCTCCTGATTGGAGGAGGATCAGCATGTGTGTGTGTTATTGGTTCGCATGAAGCAGGAAGAGAAGCAGCAGCAGCAGACGAGCAGCTCTGGACGAACACCCCGCGGGACCTCCGTGCGTTTACTGGTGAGTGCTCGCGCTGCTGCACGCGAAGAAACACGCGGCGCGTCGCGTCTCTCGCGTTCAGTCGCGCTGCGTGCTTCGCGGACGCGTTTGATCCTCGCACGCAAATCAAGGGCGCTTTAAATCGCGAGCACTGTGTAACTATATTGTGACGCCACCGACGCTGTTGTTGAGGAAGGGCGTTATGTCTGCTGGAGGATGACGTCAGGCCTCTCGTGTTCTAATAAAACAACAAACACCGCGACGACGTCACGAGCGGCGTGACGTCACGACCGTAGGAGCTCGCGGCAGCTTCGGTCTCCGATCACCAAACGTTACTCACCACACTGCGGGCCAGTTAAAGCTTGGAGATCTGGTGCAACTGAAAGGTTGTAGGTTCGAATCCTGCGTGAGTCGCTCGAGGACGCAGTTTTGTTGTTTCATGGAATTCAGATTCTTGCTGAATTCTAAGCTTAATAGTAAAATAGTGAGAGCTATTCCAGATTCAGCATGTGTGATTAATCACTCACAAACACAAATGCTGCTCGCAGGCGCTCTTTGCTTCCTCCAGCAGAAGTCAATGGGAGTGGACACAAAACATCATAACTCTAATGGTGCGCTCGTGTTGGAAAGACTGTATTTACCAGTTAAACACACATGAACGCCACAACAAACCTTCTCCAGATAATGGACTTCAATGCGGAGCGACGGGCTCCTGTGGAGCTCTTTGAAGCTGCACTGAAACTGATCTTCAGTCCGTTGCTCCTCATTGAAGTCCACTATATGGAGAACAATCCTGGAACGCTTTCCTCAAAATCCTTCATTTCTTTGCGACTGAAGACAGAAAGAGCATCTCGGATGACATGAGGGCTGAGTAAATGATCAGGAAGTTTTCATTCTGGAAGTGAACTAATGCTTTAAGCTTTATTTTTTCTTACTTTTTTGTGAAAAGCGCTAAACAAGTAAAGTTGGATTTAATCGAGTTTCCAAATTAGGTCCGAAAACATGGTGGACCGTGGATGCAACACCTGTATTGATAGTAAATTTGTTAAACTGAATTCAATTGATTATTTTACAGTAAAACGAACTTTAGTTGCATGTGCAGAATTCCGTAGTATTGCACGACTACAGTAGAATGTGCAACGATTCGATTTACAGCACCGTCATAAGTTGAATAAAAGTGTAAAAAGGGAAAACACACCGCATGCACATTTCATAAAAGTTAAAAAATCTTGCAGATGTTTTTGTAGAAATGGTGCATTGCATTCTTGCTCTGACCAAAGTGACCTGAATGCACCTGACAGCTTGAGCAGACTTGACGCTCTGTATATCCCCAGTCTGAGTGTGATGCACAGACTGAAATTCAGTTATCACTGATCTCCGCTGAAGCTCTGAAAACTTATTCAGTCTAGCTGCGTGTATGAAATAGAGACAACCAGTCAAGTCCAGCACTAAAAAGAGGACACAAGTTCTCAGTTAAAGTCAGTTCGTCGTTGATTCAGTGACGTTATCGTCCAGCTCGGTTCATCGTACATCTCTCTTGTGTTTCCACTGAGAAAATGATAGTAAACAAGTGTGGAGTCACACGGGAGTCAGTATTTGATGACAGAATTTACGTCATTTTTCAGGGTAAACGGTTCTTTAAATGTGGCATTGTTTTAGCGCAAATAGCTGCAGTAATATAATGTGAGGATTTATTGCACATATTGTTCAGTCCACAGAAAACGATATGCAGCACCTGTATTGATAGTAAATTTGTTAAACTGAATTCAATTGATTATTTTACAGTAAAACGAACTTTAGTTGCATGTGCAGAATTCCGTAGTATTGCACGACTACAGTAGAATGTGCAACGATTCGATTTACAGCACCGTCATAAGTTGAATAAAAGTGTAAAAAGGGAAAACACACCGCATGCACATTTCATAAAAGTTAAAAAATCTTGCAGATGTTTTTGTAGAAATGGTGCATTGCATTCTTGCTCTGACCAAAGTGACCTGAATGCACCTGACAGCTTGAGCAGACTTGACGCTCTGTATATCCCCAGTCTGAGTGTGATGCACAGACTGAAATTCAGTTATCACTGATGATCTCCGCTATAGCTCTGAAACCTTATTCAGTCTAGCTGCGTGTATGAAATAGAGACAACCAGTCAAGTCCAGCACTAAAAAGAGGACACAAGTTCTCAGTTAAAGTCAGTTCGTCGTTGATTCAGGGATGTTATCGTCCAGCTCGGTTCATCGTACATCTCTCTTGTGTTTCCACTGAGAAAATGATAGTAAACAAGTTTGGAGTCACACGGGAGTCAGTATTTGATGACAGAATTTACGTGATTTTTCAGGGTAAACGGTTCTTTAAATGTGGCATTGTTTTAGCGCAAATAGCTGCAGTAATATAATGTGAGGATTTATTGCACATATTGTTCAGTCCACAGAAAACGATGTTTGAATGTAATCTGTTTCTGCAGGTTTTAAAAAGTCTTATTCGCCCTTCCACAAATTAAGGACTAAAAAGGTCTTAAATCGGAGCAGAAAAGTCGTGACATTAAATGTTGCAGTGAGTCTTGTTTTCCAGTATAAATATCTAAACATCTTTAAATCAAGACACATTTACTGGAGATGCACAAAGAAGATATGAAGTTTTGCTTTCTGAGAAATTGAACAAAATGACGCGAGTTTATGCTTAAAACAAACAAATATCGGCTAATGGGGTCAGAAAATAAACTTGTTTCCCCTTGATTTTTCTGAGGCCGTTGGCAGATATGTGTTCTTGTTTTAATCATAAACTCACTTAATATTTGATCTGTTTCTTGCGCATCTCCTGTAAATGTATCTTAATTTAAGGATGTTTAGATGTTTGAAGAACAGCACTTTTTTTGCAGTTTGATCAGAAGGTACAGTAAAAGTAGAGGTGTTCAAGCTAGAAATATTACTTTATAACTTTCAAGTGTTACTAATACAAAACAATTTAGATTGTTTTCCATTCAGTTAAATAAATATTCTTTCCATGGTCTTAAATTTACTTTCTTAAAACCTGCAGAAACCCTGTTCTTACTAAAAGCAGTGATTCCTCTCGTGTTCATGTTTTTTTTTTTTATATTAACTTGAGATCCTCTTTATCCCGTAGCTCTTCTCAGGAAGCATGTCATGACCCATGCTCGGAAAAACGCTTCCATTGGCCAGTATCGTGTCGAGGGGCGGGGCCACGTAGAGCGCTGGTCACATGGTGAAACTGTGGGCGGAGCCTGGCCTGTGCATTCATTGCGAGAAGGCAAGGCCAAGAAAGACATGGCGAAGAAAGTCAAGACCAACGGTCGGGAGAGTCAGTGTTTGGCAAAACATTCAATGAAAATGAATGAAACTAAGACCAAGAAAGGAAAGTGCAATACTACAAGTGAGCGCCATCGGAAGCTCTACCCGTTACGAGGAAGAAGCGAGGCCAAGAGTTGCCACGTTCTGCTCACTCGCCTTGATGATGAGACCAAGGTGTGCGAGGTGGATCCCGATAGAGTTTCAGGGCACAAAAAGAAACCAAAACCCTACAAGAAAGCAGAAAACAGCAGGGAGTCCTTGCAGGAGCGTCTCAAAACCAAACCGGAGGCCACCATTGATAAACCTTCAGCTCAGGAGCCACGGAAACGTAGACTAGCCTCGCTCAACGCCGAGGCGCTCAACAGTCTTCTGCTCGAGAAAACCGACGGGCCGCCAGGTGCAAAACTCGCTAGGAAACAAGGCGGTGGTTCGTCCACTACAGAGCAAACAAAGACCGGCTCGAAAAGAGCCGTAAAGACGTGCCAAAAGCCCAAGCGGATGAAAAAGGCCTTGACCGATAAGACGCCTGACGCTTTGAGTTTGTACGCTCCCACTCCCAGACGCTTGGCTGGACTCAACGCCGCTGCGCTGCTGAAGCTCACCAGCTCAACCGCCGCAAACAAGCACAGGATCAAAACGGACCGCAAGACCGTCTGCAAACCCCAAGCGCAGAAGTCCGGGAAACACAGCTGGACGCAGCCTGAACTGGAAGGAGCCTGCGAAGTGTGCAAAAGCAGGAGCTTCGAGTCAAAGCCAACTCCGGAAAGCCACCGCTTGGCTGAAGCAGGATACCAGAGCATGCTGGGATATCGTCCCGTGAAGCTAGTAAAGGAGGAGCCGGTGGAAGCAGAGCTGAGTCCGTACTTCTGTTGTCCGCCGGAAGGTTCGGTGGGGTATTGCCACCGGCTGGCGCTCTTCCTCGGGCGGCAGGCGTACGGCGAGGGCGAGGAGCAGCCGGTGGTCAAGCACGAGTGCCTGGTTCCGGCGCATCCGGCCCTGACGCTCAGCGCCCATCCCTGCCTGTGTGTGGATCCCTGCTGCTCCAGCTACTACGTCCACATCGCTCATCCGGGGACGGCGAGTCTGAGCGCTCGGATGCTGCCCTGCACGCACTCCGGGTCCCAGCTGCTGGCCTCCTCGGGTGTCCCACACCCTGCCTTCTGCGGTTCAGTCGGGTCGCCCTGCTGCGCCAAGGCCTGTCGGGTCAGCGGATACGCCTTCAGTGCCGTGCAGAGCAGGACCTGCTCGTTTTCCACCAACTGCTCCAGCTGCAGCCATCCAATCAAAACAGGTGAGGATGATGACTCTTCCATGGTATCGCTGCACGATATCACCAGTGTAACGTTACAATACGTGCTTGAGCTAGTGATTTGTGCTGCAGCAAAAGTAAGTTATTCTGCAACAAAGTTCGAGAGAATTGCACGATCCAAATTGTCCTAAACATAAGACGTAACCGCTTTAAACTAGCCTAATGGTGCACTCAAGTCATGTCGGAAAGATCGTAATTACTAGTTGAACGCCACAGTAAAGTTATAATTACGAGTGGGAAACTGAACTTTTTTTTAAGCCTCGAGTTTCTGAGTTGAAGGGAATCAGCGATGGTAATTTGGTGAAATTAATGATTGTTTTAATATACAGTAAACCTAAGTTGCATGCACAGAATGCCATTGAATACCAGAATATGTAGCAATTCAATTTACAGAACCTAAACAGAAACAAAAAAAGCTAAAACACACAGGATTGGCATTCTTTATTCGGAGTGTCTATTTACATTAAGTGCCCCCACCAACATCTGATTGGGACGTTCTTCAACCATCAGCTTCAGTGGCGTAGATGGTAAAGCGCGTGCATTTTGATGCGATCGACCCGAGTTCGAATCCGCCTTTTGCCGAACCTTTTTTCTCCCTTTTCAAATCTCATATCGCATCGGAAAGGCATTTATTTTCAATAAAAATGTAGGAAATAATCAAAAAGTTGAAAATAAAATATTGGGTAGGGATAGGGTAGGTGCTTTATTAGTTTCCATTTTGCATGAAGGCTCATCCTGACAGCATGCAATTCTGACTAAAATGTGCATTGTTTTGCATAAAAAAAAACGGACTTTTAATTTAAAGACAGAACCGCAGTTTACTTTCATTTTTCAAAACTTGACTTTAAAATTGAGATGCATGTTTTTAGTACTCATGGAACTGTTTGATTGTGCCGTTTTAGAAGAGGAGCACAGTCGCACGCTCCTCGTTCCCCCGGACCTGCCGCGCTCCGGATGTCCCGGCATGCCCCGAGTGACCCCGCGCCTTCTGTCCACGACGTCCGAGGCAGAGGTCAGGCTTAAGGTGGGCAAAGAATGCCCTCAGAACACCAAGCCATCCAACGGCTCGCTCACTATGGGCCACAGCAGATCATCCCTGAAACACCCCACAGCAAGTGCCAAGCATCAGAAGAAGGCGAGCCACCGACAAGCCACGAACGGTTGGCGTCCGGTCGGAGTCCCCACGGAGAAGGAGGTGTTTATTGCGGTGAGCGATTAAAGGACTGGTGAATGGTTGAGCAGGTCAGATCTGTGAGTTTGACCTGTCATGGCTGTGCTTCTGCAGGGCGATGACGAGACGGTTCTCCGTCAGAGTTATGAAGGAGTGGAGCGCGACGGAGAGGTGATCAGGGTACGAGACACTGTGCTCGTACGATCCGGACCCCGCAAGAAATCCCTGCCATACGTGGCCAAGATCTCAGCTCTGTGGGAAGACCCCAGAACAGGTTATCATTTAGCACCTCGCAGATCATGTGCAGGGAATAAAAACGGCACTGTGTCAGACGACTCATAGCTAGTGATGTGAAGTCTGATTCTTTTCATGCCAACTGGTTCTTTCAGACAGTTCGTTTCACCAGTTTAGCAGTTCAATCACGTGAGTGCAAATGTCTATGCGACTCAGGATGAGTGTCTTGTGTTCATTACCAGCTTCACTGCAGCTCTGCTTGATGTTTAACCTGTTGGTGGTGTTTGTGTGAATGCACGCGAGATCTTCATGCTGCTTATCAGTCGTTTTTGAGTGAATCCGGAGCCGTTTTGTGGCTTTTTTGTTTACTCAATTAATGTTTGCACTACAGGATTCATTTTTGTTGTATTAACAGAAACTAGACAGCGGATTCATAGTTTCCGGCATGACACCTGAAGTGTTATATTATGTAACATTCAGTTCTTCAACTAAACATTATTTGCTGCAGTTTTGTAGGAGCTTTAATTGTCTCTGCTCATTCATCACATGATCTGACCGGTTCTGTTTCAGGAGAGCTGATGATGAGTCTGTTTTGGTACTATCGGCCTGAGCACACGCAGGGCGGCAGAGATCCCAGCATGCACTGCGAGGTGAGCCGCTGCTGTTATTATGCTGGGTTAGTGATCTGAACACACTTCAGTCCTGCAGCAGTGTTACTTTTAAATGTTATGCATTACAGAATTGCGTTACTCCCTAAAATAGTAACTAATTGCATTACTTGGTTACTTTTTATAGAATGTATTGCGTTACATTACTTTTGCGTTACGTTTTCTCATCTGGCCTGGGCTTGCTTGTTTGTTTTTAATATAAAAAGTTCTATTTTTGGCAAATGTAAAAGCCCTTTCACACCAAAAGTGAAAGGTAGTGAATTTAGTCTTTTAAATTAGTCTTAGTCCTGTGTCAGATGTAAGTTTTAGTTGTTATCATATTTAGTCAAGCTTGTCCTGCTTGTGTTTAGTCAAGATTTAGTCGACTAAATGTCTGAGCATTTTAGTCAATGAAAAATTTTCGTCACATTTTCATTATGCTGTATAATAGTTAAACTGATAAATAATTATGTTTGCTCAAAATTACAATCGTAATGATTGTTGTCATTTGAGAAATTTATTTTTCCATTTCAGGAATTGCATCTTTCACCAATAAGCACAAAGATGTGTCCTTTTAACAAAGAACTCTTGATATCTGGCAACCGCACACATGAAAGCTCATGCAGTAGAGGCGTGAGCAGCAATTTTCATTTTTTCGGCGAAAATTTAAATACATTTTTTAATTAATTTTAGTCGTCTTTTATCATCAACAGTATTGCATGTGGATCTAGTCAGTTATCGCTTATTGACCTTATTGTCGCCTCGTCGTCGTCTCCTTTTAGTCATTGGGGAAAAAAGCTAATCAACAAACATTTTTCGTCACAGTTTTCGTTAACGAAATTAGCACTAGCCTCAGGCTGAAGGAAATGTAAATTCCCGTCTGTACAGTAGAGGGCGCCGCTCAAACAAAGCTCTCAGCTGTGCTGCCGTTCTGGATTACACGAAGAAGAGAACGCAGGAGAAGAAAGTTCAACACTCTTCAGCAATAAAAAGAATGAAACACAAATGTTTACCTAAAGTAATTTTTGCTTATTAGTATGTTTGAATTGGAACATCAAAGTTCACTGGTTAATAAAATGGGATTAAATGCAGTATTGCAGGTTTGCATCATATTCTAAGTTTGCATTTCACTGTTTTTCTTCATGTTGAGGAATACTGAACGAGTAAATGCATGTTGACATTTAGTCCAGAAATGCAGTGTCCTCATGTTCACACGACGCTTCTTGATTCCTCTCAACATGGCAGCCGGAGAGCTGTTAGTCAATACATGCAAAAATACATTTGAAAAAGTAACTTGGTTCTTTTCTTGTAAATAAAAAGAGATGCATTACTTTACTAGTTAATTGGAAAAAGTAATCTGATGACGTAACTTGTAATGCATTACCCCCCCCACACACTGGCAGTGGGTTAGTCCCGGGTGACTTTCAGGAGTAAACACACGTCACGTGTCTTCTTTCAGAACGAGATCTTCGCCTCCCGTCATCAGGATGAGAACAGCGTGGCCTGCATCGAGGAGCGATGCTACGTTCTGCCGCTAGCACAGTACTGTAGGTAAGCGCTGTGCCGCCGCTCAGATGCGTTCCTTACGCACATGTCTCATAATCGCATGTGATGTTGCAGATTTTGTGCCTTGGTGAAGCGCCGCTCGGAGGGCATGTCCGACCATGCCCCGCTGGTGCCACGCCCCTCCGACAGCACTGGCCCCGCCCCCCACCCGGTGCCCCGCTCCTCCGACAGCACTGGCCCTGCCTACCG
>NW_015506103.1:165306-168881 GCF_001515645.1 Sinocyclocheilus grahami | reverse complement strand
CCTGGTGCCCCGCCCCTCCGACAGCACTGGCCCTGCCCCCCGCATGGTGCCCCGCCCCTCCGACAGCACTGGCCCCGCCCACCGCCCGGTGCCCCACCTCTCCGACGGCACTGGCCCCGCCCACCGCCCGGTGCCCGACGGCATCGACCCGCAGCTGGTGTACCTGTGCCGACACGTCTACGACTTCCGCTACGGCCGCATCCTCAAGAACCTGCAGTGAAACTGTGATCTGTGTGGTCCAGTGGAAGCGGAGCGGTTCTGGTCAGCATTCAGGGCCGTTAGATAATGATGATGGAAGGACACGACCAGACCGAGTCTCCGGTCTTAATCCACGATTAATCTGCCTTCTTCATTTCTCCTTCAGAGACTCATTCCAGCCTCACTCTGTTCATCTGCTCGCTGAAGGTTCGGTGGTTCTGTTCAACTCCTTGTCAAGTACACTGGACTGTCACACTGCTGAGGGATGATGGGAGAATCTCTGAAGGATCCACAACACGGATGCTTTCATAAAACATCTCCATTAGTCGAGACCAAGACTAGATCCAGACCCAGACTAAAGGTCTGTTCACGCCAATAATGAAATAACGATAACTATAATCACTTTTAATTTCATGAGAATAACGAGTTCCACAACAACTATAACGACACGGATGAAGGATATTGTCAAAATGATAAAGAATAAAAACATTCAGATAGCTCAAGCATTTAAAGCGACGGACCACAAAACTTCTAAAGTTATTCTAAGAGAAAATACAGTTTCAGCCTTTCTACTTCAAAACGTCACATTTACTTCAATGCGTTACTTGCCTCTTTTCATAATTATTTGTGAAATTTACTAGCCGTTTCTGAGTGAAAATGGTTTCAAAGTAAATCCCACACCATTGTTTTAGACTGTAGTTATAATTAGTTATATAGTTATCGTTACGGTTTTTGGTGTGAATCGGCCTTAAAGGGACAGTTCACCCAAAAAAGATAATTCTATCATCCTCATGTCGTTCCAAACCTGCATGAGTTTCTTTCCTCTGTTAAGCACAAAAGAAGATATACCGAACACTTATTCTACAGTATTGTTTCTATCCTATCGTTTGATTTTAGGGTGAACTGTCCCTTTAAGGGCTGGAGAAGATGCTTATCTGATCGAAGTTCAGCTTTTGTAGACCATTCATTTTTCCTCTTTCTTTAACATCCGACGACTCAATGAACCAAAGGACGGTGAGAATCACAAAACCTGCAGGGTTAAACACGGCCAACTAATCAGCGAATCGGAGCAGCCGAAGTGTTTGGCCTGATTTGTACGGAGATCTGTGTTTTATATGAATGATATTGAGCTTTTAGATTCAGATCCTGTAGAATGCACAAATGTATTTTTAATATTTATTTGATGACGCTTCTAGTCTCCCCCTAGAGAAATTGCACTATTACATCCCCCGTCATGTTTGTCTTGTTCTTTGGCTTGATTTTTTAGATGCAGAGCTTTAATTGGATGGAAATCTACTAAACGCGTGCTTCGAGTTAATCACTCTTCGTTTTGTTCATCTCGACACCATTATGTGTCTAGTTGCATTTTATTATTTGTGTTTAATACAGTTTTTCACCTGCTGTTGATGAGAGACGGACACAGCTGTTTAGTAGCACCTTAATATAAATGTGTGGCAAATATTAGATGCAAAATATATGATTAGAAATTTATTATTTTTATTGAACATGCAGAGTTATTTGTCCATGCTTCACAAGATACTAGTTACGATGAATCTAGTTCAGCTGGTGAGCGCTTCTTTCCAGTGATTACTGAAGAAACGTCTCTGAAAATAATTGAAATGACGGCGTTTGGGAACAGCATCGTCTTTCTGCTTTCAACTTCTTCTGAACAAAAAGGAGATATTTTATTAAGTCTGTTTCTAAAGCTGGAACATGCAATATATTTTCAGGACTATTTTTGAGAAAACAAATCTATTTAAATGCCTGTCCTCTTCTCTGAGTTCTCTAAATCATACTTTTGAGAAATAATTTAAAATGAAGTATACACATATATCTATATTTCAAGTCCTCTTGGTTTAACAATGTTTTGAAGTGCTGTTGCAGTCTTGTGCTCAGTAAGTGCAGTGGATTTATTATTATTTATGATTATCGTCAGTCTTAATGAGCTCTTCAGTAATATCAGACGAGTTCAATCGAGAGGTTCGGACCGAAGCACGTCTTCAGACTGCTGTGAGTAAATACTCTACAGATATGGTGTAAAAACACGGTAAATGCAGCGTTACACTGGATGGACGTGACTCGCTGAGCCTGATTTCACTCTAGTTTTTATCTGCAGCTCGTTTTAATCTCTATTTAGTTTGTTTCTCTGAAGTTCGTGAGTTTTTGTTTTGTGATTTATGTTATTGGCTGATTGTTTAATTGTCACTCATCTGTGGTGTTGATGACTATTACAGACAGACTGATTTTATATGGAGGATTTTAAACCTTTCAGACCACTGGGAAATATTCCAGATCATTCCAGAGAAAGTATATATATATATAAACTATATATGCACTGTATATATATATAGTTTCCTGATCGACCATTAGTTAATACTGACCAATCACAGACACCGTTGCCCGTTCCAAAATCTGCTTTTGTTTTGTATCTTATTTGTTTTTTGTGTTTTTGTTTTGTTTGTTAATTTCTCTCATTGTGAGCTTTGTTGTTATCTGATGTTTTTTTTTGGGGGGGGGGGTTATTTTAGATCTGTGTGTCTCTTTCGTTTGATTTCAGAGAGTAAAAGAGAAGGTATGAATATTTATCTGATGTTTATTTTGTCCCTCTTTTTCACTTTTGTTTTTAAGGCAATGGATCCCTGGTGATTATTGTTCAATGAAAAAGTATTTATAAAATATAAACAAGTCTTTTGTGAAAGCGTTGAGTCCTCTGTTTGCTGAGTCTCCTGAGACACGGTATCAAAACACTTGTTTTTAAAGCAATAAGCCATGTGTTATTTTAATATCATTGAGATACTGTTATAGTTTTTTATTAATGTTTTTATTCATTTTTATTTCAGTTTTAGTTTGAGATATTTTACTACATCACATTAAAATCCGGTAAAATAATTTTAAAAAGTTTTCTTTTATTTCAGTAATTTTTATTTCATTTAACAATTTTTTTATGGTTTTAGGTAATGTATTAACTCAAGTGGTTTGCTGTGTTTCATGTTTAATTCAGTGCAAAATGTCCAGTTGAGTCTCAGACATTCACATCACGTGTTAGATTTCTGGAGAGGTGCACCTCAGGCTACTGCTCAGAAGTATAAATCAGCCTTTAGTCTCATTCATGTTCATAATGTTGTGTAAAATCTCATAGCGAGCTTCAGTTCAGCTTTGCTCTGTGTCCAGCAGATGTCAGTGTTCAGTGACACGTGTGTGTGTGTGAGTGTGAGTGTGTGTGTGTGTGTGTGAGTGTGTGAGAGAGAGAGAGAGAGAGAGAGAGAGAGTGTGTTTGTGTGTGTGTGAGTGTGAGAGAGTGAGTGTGAGTGTGAGAGAGTGTGTGTGTGTGTGTGTGTGAGAGTGTGTGTGTGTGTGAGAGTGTGTGTGTGTGTGAG
>NW_015506103.1:152109-160263 GCF_001515645.1 Sinocyclocheilus grahami | reverse complement strand
GTGTGTGTGTGTGTGAGTGAGAGAGAGTGTGTGTGTGTGTTTGTGTGTGTGTTCAGATGACTGACTGCATCTCTCTCTCTGTAGGACTCCTGCTGCAAACACTAAAGACACTCAGAGCACTAAAGCAAAGACGAGCTCCTGCAGGAAAGCGCTGGAGATGTGAGTAAAGAGCTGCATGTGCTGAAGCTCCTCCAGTCATCAGTAACTGACCTCAGTCTCTCTCCTTCACACAGCAAACCAAAGGAAACAAGTGCAGCAAAAACAGGTGAGAGAACCACGTCGTTTCCGAACGTTGTTATTTGTGTTATTTCCCAAGCTTTATGTCTGTCAGTTCCTGCTAAAATGGTCTTAAACTGAAGCAATGCAGTTCCATAAATCAAACTATTTTATAAATTGGTCAGTGCAGTGTTCCAAAAATCAATTAATAAAAATAATAAAATCAAATCATTACTAGAAATGAAATAAAATATACAAAATCTTTTTTTCCCAGAAAGTTGCCAAAGGAAACATTTCTCATTTTCATTGTTTAACTTGAAGTACTAAAATAACTAAACTAAAACTGAAATAAAAATGATTAAAAAACAATATAGAAATATATATAAAAAGTTGGAATAAATAAATAAATAAATATATATATTAAAGCTACATTTTTGTAATATATATTCAATGCTTTTCTCGTGTAACACAATAATGAGCCCAAATTGATGTGTGATTCATTTGAGATTAATTTGATCAATCACTTCATGCAATTAATGAGATTAAACATTTGAATCGCTTGAAACTTTAAAATGAAAACAGAAAATCTATATGTAAAAAATGTAATTCAAAATATTAATAAAAACAGGAATATAATATCAATGATTCTAAAATAACCCTGGTTTAATATGCACTAGACGTACTAGTACAACGACAGTTAACATTTACATTTTTACATTTTAATATTGAATATATATTGTGTACTACAGATACTGTCAGACAGAATGCTTTGTTCCTCTTTTGTAAGTCACTTTGAATAAAAGCTTCTGCTAATGCATAAATGTAATATAATATTTCATATAATAGTTTTTTTTATGGTAACCACTGTATAATAGCAGTAAGGCATTTGTGGATGTAGTTCGCATTAACTGCTTCACACGTCCTCTGTATTTCTGTGCTCTAGGCTCCAGACGAGTCTCTCACTGCAGAGGTAGGTCTGATGCCAAACCATTAGATGATTGATGGTTATTCAGTTTTATGCATTTAAAATATATTTCATGAATTTTAAGAACATTCTCAATCAGCTTAACACAAAATAGTTATTATTAGAATTGTAAAGTTTTCATATAACATGGTAAGAGACGTTTGTGTTTTTCTGTGTGCCTTTAATTCATTCCTGTTGGAGATGAGCTGTATTTCACAATTTCCCCCGTTTTTATTATTTATTTATTTGTGGTGACATTCACCCATTCCTCTTGAATAACAGAGGTCCATATCACTGTAAAAAATGACCGTGAATTTAACGGTAAAAGACTGTAAAAAATGCGACAGTAAAAACCTGTTAAATGGTTAACGGTAAATTCCTCTACTATATACGGTGAAAAACTGTGTTGGACATTACATGTCATTTTACGGTAGTATACCGTTTTTGGAAAAGACCGTATAATTTACAGTGAATAACCGTAAATTGACATACATTTCAAATTGAATGTTTTTTTGTTGTTGAAATAGCTATGTTTCTTCTTAGTTTTGTATATTAGGGTTGTGTGTTTCACCTAATGTTGTTAAATTAATGTTTATTGCATGTCCGTAAAACCTATAACATTGCTACCGTATTTTTTTCACAGCTGCCGGTTTTTTACCGTAATTCTTTTTACAGTGTATAGAGCAGATGATGTTTTAATGATCATGTGTCTCTTAATGTTTTCTCTCTCTCTCTCCGTTTATCGGTCCTCGTCCTCATCTGCCCCCTTCACTTAGTGACTCTGCAGATCTCTCTGACGCCGCTGTCCGGAAGGACTGGGTCAGCTGATCCCGAGGCGCTGCGGTCCGCAGGATCTACAGTCAAACCGTGTAAAGCATTGGTCCAGAAGCCCTCGCTCCGGGACGCCCCGAAACACAAGAGTCCCATCAAATCCCCCAGTCAATACTTCCAGATCTGTTACTGAAGAGCCGGCTCTCACACACTCATCACCGACACGCCTCGCTTAGGATTAGTGATGACTTTCTGGAGAACCAGGCTTGCTGCAGTGAAGAAGTGCAGATGCACACCAGAACACTGACACTGCAGCAAGCCTGGTTCTGGACTCAGTGTATCTCAGTTAAAAACATCTTAATGCTGGGTTTGTTCTTAGTTGTATTTGGTGCCGAATTAAAGCGAATCAGATTCATACGGGGAGTTTCTAATTCTATAATCATCTACTGCTGTGACAGATGTTAAATAAGATGACACTGAGACACTGAGAAAGCACTTTTCTTGATGAACAGATTCATCCACAAATGATCAAAACTCAAACGGACTGAAATCTTGTGTTCAGGTTTAGTGATCTCGTAGGTGATTGCATGTCAACTCATTTAGAAAATACCCCATCATATATATATATATATATATATATATATACAGTACTGCGCAGAAGTCTTCTCCATTAGTACTTTCACCTGCACACAGTACTGTATATCGTATAATTTACAGTGAATAACCGTAAATTGACATACATTTCAAATTGAATGTTTTTTTGTTGTTGAAATAGCTATGTTTCTTCTTAGTTTTGTATATTAGGGTTGTGTGTTACACCTAATGTTGTTAAATTAATGTTTATTGCATGTCCGTAAAACCTATAACATTGCTACCGTATTTTTTTCACAGCTGCCGGTTTTTTACCGTAATTCTTTTTACAGTGTATAGAGCAGATGATGTTTTAATGATCATGTGTCTCTTAATGTTTTCTCTCTCTCTCTCCGTTTATCGGTCCTCGTCCTCATCTGCCCCCTTCACTTAGTGACTCTGCAGATCTCTCTGACGCCGCTGTCCGGAAGGACTGGGTCAGCTGATCCCGAGGCGCTGCGGTCCGCAGGATCTACAGTCAAACCGTGTAAAGCATTGGTCCAGAAGCCCTCGCTCCGGGACGCCCCGAAACACAAGAGTCCCATCAAATCCCCCAGTCAATACTTCCAGATCTGTTACTGAAGAGCCGGCTCTCACACACTCATCACCGACACGCCTCGCTTAGGATTAGTGATGACTTTCTGGAGAACCAGGCTTGCTGCAGTGAAGAAGTGCAGATGCACACCAGAACACTGACACTGCAGCAAGCCTGGTTCTGGACTCAGTGTATCTCAGTTAAAAACATCTTAATGCTGGGTTTGTTCTTAGTTGTATTTGGTGCCGAATTAAAGCGAATCAGATTCATACGGGGAGTTTCTAATTCTATAATCATCTACTGCTGTGACAGATGTTAAATAAGATGACACTGAGACACTGAGAAAGCACTTTTCTTGATGAACAGATTCATCCACAAATGATCAAAACTCAAACGGACTGAAATCTTGTGTTCAGGTTTAGTGATCTCGTAGGTGATTGCATGTCAACTCATTTAGAAAATACCCCATCATATATATATATATATATATATATATATACAGTACTGCGCAGAAGTCTTCTCCATTAGTACTTTCACCTGCACACAGTACTGTATATATATATATATATATATAATGTTGGGAAGGTTACTTTGGAAATGTAATAGGTTACAGATTACAAGTAATTTGTACTTAAAATGTAATAAGTAGTGTAACTTTTCAATTACTTTATTAAAGTAATGTAACTGATTACATTTGATTACTTTCCTAATTGTTTATATTTTCAACTGTTTATCATTTTCAAACATGTAAACCAGGCAAGGTTAACCTTACAGTAGTATTCAACTGATTACTGTCACACTTTCGAAAACCTTCATCACTTGAATTAAGATTATGTTTCAGTTTAAAAGTAGACATTGGATACAAAAATTCACTTTTACATGATGTTTGCATATAAATGTATCTTAGCAGTGTGTGGAGGACACAACCCCTACAATGATAAAAGTCCATTCACTCCTTTTTTTAATCCCCCAAAATCCTAAACAGTCTCAATTATCAAGCCGTTTAGATTTTCTGAGGAGTAGAGTACAGCAGCTGTAGCGACAATGTAAGCAATGCAGGTGTTTTGTAGTTTTGTGATGTAGAAGAACATAAATCTTAATTTTCTCCCAACACCAGAGCCACTGAGGACGCAGTGCATTAGTTTGCAACTTCAGGGATCTTATCTATGCACAATCAGCTCGTAACACTCTAAAGAGAAAGAACAACTTGAAATCGCATCTAAATGGTAATGCGCCACTGAATACACCTAAATTCGTTTATGTCTGCGCAAATAATTTTACTCCAGACTGCTTTCTGAACGAGAGACAATTCAAGGCAGGTTTTGTTAAAAAGTTAAAACTCAAGGATAGATCAGTACCCATTGTTCATGATCCAGCTGCACCTCCAGAATTAGTAAGTCTGACACTTTATATTTTTTATGATTATTTGCAAATCGCCTTTGCTCTTCGACGGAAGAAAGGGGCGGGTGAGCAAAGCTCATTAGCATTTAAAGGTACAGTTTTTATAGCAAGCAAAGCCAAAATAATCTATGATCAGATAAAGTCTGATAAAAACTGTTTCATCAGTTTGTGATGTCAAGACCATCATGAACTAGTCAGATTCACTGAGCTCACCTAATGTTTAATCTCTTATTAAGTGTGTAATGTATAACTAATACTCTTGAGTTGCACCACTGATACTACTGCAATCATTGGGAAACATTGCTAAGCACAATATGCACAAATACAAGCTTTGAACTATGGCAGCACTTAAACACACACAGACGTCAACAGTCAGCCTATGAATCTCAACATTGGTGACAATCAAAAAAACTTAATTATGCAATGCATGCTGGGAGTTTTGTACTGGCACCCAGCATGCATTGCGGCATGATTTAAATTTTTTTTATTAATAGTCACCTATCAGCTGATTATTGATGTCTGTGTGTGTCTAAACAGTGCTGTAGCTCTAAAAGTTTTGTGCATAAAATGTTTTTAAATCCCTTCATAATAGTCTGCCAATTTATCTTGTAGAGTCATATCAGTACCATAAACAATACAAAATTAATTGACCCATTTAATTGGACACTAATTGAAATCAGTGAATCAGGTCATGAAATGATCACTACAGCATCACCAATAGCTATTAAGACCACTTCACTAGAAGTTTTCTCAGCCTTTCTTTTACAAACACAATTACAACAGCAGAGAAAAACTAACATTAAAGAGTCAAGGGCCAAGAGCCCAACTAAAGCAACCACTGATCGCCAAAATAGTGAATTTGTGTAGATATATGACAGAAATCAAGTCAAACTGGTTAGTGCTGAGTGAAGCTGGTAATGCGGTTTGTGGAGCTGTGTAATCCTTAACATTTTCAGAAGTAACTGTAACCGATTACAGTTACATTTATTTTGTAATTAAATTACGTGATTCCGTTACATGTAACTAGTTACTCCCCAACACTGTATATATATATATAATGTGTAGGAATTTTTCATATAGATTTTTCACAGACGTTTTACCCTTATTTTGAAAATACCAGTATATTTTAATATTATATATATATATAGAGAGAGAGAGAGAGCGAGAGAGAGAGTCAAGATCACAAATAAAGAATACATTTTGAAAAAAAAAATCGCTATTAAAATTTTTAAAAGGTGCAGAAAAAACACTTAAATTACTAGTTAATGTCACATTTACAAAGAATTATTTAAAATTGTAATAAATAAAATTGTAAAAAAAAATGGTATAAAAGTGTTTTCCAGGGGTGTGGACTCGACTCGACTCGACATGATTAAAGAAGACTCGAGAGACTTAGACTTGAGCCCTGTGACTCGGAAAGACTTTATGATCAGATCAGAGTCGTTATTACTCCAGACGCGTGCGTCCCTGCGTGCTTGCGCTTGACTGGCAAAAGGCCAGAGACTGTGTTCAGGGAGTGCTGGATATACAGTATAGGCTGGTATAAATTAATGGAGTAATAGCATAACTTACGACAAAAGAAAAAAAAGACACGATTCGTATATAGCTATCTCCGCTCGTGAAAAGGGCTGCCCTGCCCGTTGAATATATAACTATAAAATATACTATTTTTATATATACTATATTTTTCACTTTCATTTCTTTCAGGATAAATGAATGACTTCACGTGTTGTAAATCAGCCTGTAGGCCTAAAGCGCACACAGCGATCAGCTATGCATATTATAAACGTAACATTTAATGTACAACATTGTTTTCTATCAAATGATTGTGTGTTTGTTACTCTTGGGTTTGAAGAATGATAGCACAGTCGTCATGAGTTCCTCTCACGTGTAAAGTATGCTAGCAGGTATTTCTTCGAGTTCTTTCTGTGTTTCGCTCACATGTTCTTAAATCTGGCTTCGATGTAACACCAGAAGCATATATTCTTAAGCACACATGCAAAGTATGTTGCAGCTGTATTTCTATGCAGTTCTGCTGTTTTAGCTATTCTGTTACTGATAAAACACGCCTTCCTGATATAAATGACTATACATTTGATGAGCTAATTAATACTGAGACACTAATTTGGGCAAAGAGCACTAATGACTGAGGACTTGGTCACACCTCTGCTGTTTTCACTCAACACTTTCTCAAATAATAATAAAGAAAATACATAATAATAATTAAACATGGCATTTTGAAGTAGATGTGTGTGTCATATTTTTAAAATCTATATTTTACTCGTTAATATCTTTATTTTAAAGCTAATTAACGCTGATCTCTATACTAATGTATCGTTGAGAAAACATCAACAAAACTCCTCAGCTGCTTGAAGATGATGATGATGAAGATGATGAAGAAGAAGATGATGATGATGATGATGAAGAGCTTGAAGATGATGATGATGAAGATGATGAAGAAGAAGATGATGAAGAAGAAGATGATGAAGAAGAAGATGATGATGATGATGATGATGAAGATGATGATGATGAAGATGATGATGAAGATGATGACGAAGACGATGAAGAAGATGATGATGATGATGAAGATGATGATGAAGATGAAGAAGAAGATGATGATGACGAAGACGATGATGAAGATGAAGACGATGAAGAAGATGATGATGATGAAGATGATGAAGATAATGACGATGACGAAGATGCTGCTCGCGCGGGCTTAAGCTCCTCAGATGTCCCAGCAGCCGCGCGTGTAGGCGCTCAGAGCAGCGGGCGCGTGTTCCGGTGTTCCGGTGTTCCGGTGAGTCAGCGCGCGGCGGACAGAAGATGGCAACCCAAGCGCCGCCGAACCGGAGACCGGGGCGATCCCTGTGAGATGGCTTGAGCTCGAGACCTCAACACGGCGACACAATCAGGAGAACACGTTACGCACTCGACGCAGCAGCGTTCTGTCCTCGCGGCGCGTCCATTACACCGGACCTCACGGGATATTCTCCGGTGAACGCTAAGCGGCGTGGGCTTTCCCCGGGACATTACTCCATCCTCACGGAGAACGAAGAGGAGGAAGATGAGGTAAGCGCTCGCGGCGGTATTAATGGCTCGAGCTGCAGCGGCGCGTGAGGCGGCAGTGTGTGATTGATGTGCACGCGTTTAGCGTTAGATCGTATCTGCGCGTTATTGCTTGAAATGACGGGGTTTGACGCGTCAGGCGCGTTCACCGGAGGACGCCGGGCCTTCAGCGCTGACGCGACGCGACGCGTTTACCGCGTCAGTGCCGCGCGTCGATTAGCGTCGCTGCTGACAGATGTGACCGCGCGCGAGACGGACGCGAAAGAAAGAAGGGCGCGTGAGCTGGAGGCGGGAGGAGGGCGTGGTCGCGGCTGTTGTCATGGTGACCGGATGCTCGATGCGGTGACGCTGCTGTTATTGCGCAATAACCCCGACATGAACGATCAGATGTTCATGACTCGAATCTGGCCAGCAGTTCAATATAGACACACTCTCGGAACACACTCAGTTCGCATAACATTAATAATGAGTTTAGTGGCTCTAACACACAGCTGTAGTGAATACCTCACCGGATAGCAGTGTGTGTGTGTGTGTGTGTGTGAGTGTGTGTGTGTGTGTGTGTGAGTGTGTG
>NW_015506103.1:147323-148543 GCF_001515645.1 Sinocyclocheilus grahami | reverse complement strand
TCACTTTTGGGGGGTTTTCCACTGGGTACAGTACCTGGTACCTGGTACTTCTTTTAGTACCACCTCAGTTGGGGTTCCAAGCAAACCGTACCGTTACCAAAGCGTGACGTGTAAACTCTGCTGATCATGGATTGGCCGGAGAGAATCGTCACTACCTGCGTCACTGAACTAGTGCCACAAACACAACAGAACCGCTAGATTTAAATCAGCACAGCCAGCGAAGGACTGAACGCAACCGTTTTGAACGAGCACACCTTTTTTTTAACAACCAAAAAGTTTTGTTGTCTGTTGCGGAAGTACAGACGTTCCTCTCGTTGATAGCAGAGGAGCGGATCCAGCGAGAGCTCGATGGGGCGATGCGGAATGAAAACGTTTTTTAGGAGTCGTGGTCGTAGAGGCGGTGCAACTATAACGACATGTGAATAACCCCGCCCACTCTAAAGCGGTACTGAACTGCAGTGGAAACGCAAACCGAGCCGAGCCGAACCGTGCCGTGCTGTGCCGTGCTGAGCTGAGCTGAGGCGTACCATGCAGTGGAAAAGCGCCATAAGTGCAAATAGCCCGTCTTGTTGGCAGAGGCTATTTACAGTAACTCCACCCAGCAGCGTGTGATTGGGCTGGTCAACATTACAAAAGACGGTCATTAATCGTCAGCTTCAGTGGCGTAGATGATCAAGCGCGTGTCACACGTTTGACTCGATAGACCCGGATTCGAATCTGCCTTTTGGCAAACTTTTTTTCTCCCTTTTCAAATTTCAAATCACATCAGAAAAACATTTATTTTTAATAAAAATGAAGGAAATAATCAAAAAGTTGAAAATAAAGTATCAGGTAGGGTTAGGTGTAGAGAAGGCTTTTGTCCCAATAAGGTGGCATCCATTTAATAATTTGAATTAAAATTAAAATTTACACTCAATAAGTTATTATTGCATACGGTCTTATAATGTATTACAATGCTGAGGTGCAGATAATTGCCACTATTTGCAATAAGTAATTAGCAGAATATCCTGCTATTTTAACACATTATAAATATAATCTATAGCTATTTGCACTTAGTGTAAATAGCCTCTATCGCCTCTAACCTCTATAAAACAAACTAATTAGGCTTTTATTTTTAGCGACAGTGACGATGTTTATTATTATTATTATAACAGATCCATTTATTCACGGATCAGGATTCCAGTGGTGGCTGCATAGAATTGTTTCCAATTCATCTGATC
>NW_015506103.1:146415-147313 GCF_001515645.1 Sinocyclocheilus grahami | reverse complement strand
ACTTTGTTGAAATAAAACCCATATAACTATAAAACCCTGACTTTTTTTTCTAAATGTGTGTATATTTTATTATAACATTGTAATTTTATTAAAATTACAAAACACAAAAGAGTTCGGAGTATTTCTACCTTGAATGGCCAAAGCGGTCAGATTGACCGTTCGCATTACAGACGGCGTATCATTTCTGCTTTTGTGACTTTTTTCCCACGGTTGAAGATGCACGTCACTGTTGCCTAGCAACTTGTTTTTATATTCTATTGCTAAGCATAGGCGCGGGAAGTGGGGGTGCTGATGGTGCTGCAGCACCCCCTGTTTTCTTCAGTGGGCAACTGTTTAACTGTTTAACTGTTGGGAATAAAAAAAACAGAGGAGTGTCTGTTTACACTAATGGCGCTTTTCCACTGCACGGTACGGCTCGGTACGGTTCACTTTTGGGGGGTTTTCCACTGGGTACAGTACCTGGTACCTGGTACTTCTTTTAGTACCACCTCAGTTGGGGTTCCAAGCAAACCGTACCGTTACCAAAGCGTGACGTGTAAACTCTGCTGATCACGGATTGGCCGGAGAGAATCGTCACTACCTGCGTCACTGAACTAGTGCCACAAACACAACAGAACCGCTAGATTTAAATCAGCACAGCCAGCGAAGGACTGAACGCAACCGTTTTGAACGAGCGCACCTTTTTTTTAACAACCAAAAAGTTTTGTTGTCTGTTGCGGAAGTACAGACGTTCCTCTCGTTGATAGCAGAGGAGCGGATCCAGCGAGAGCTCGATGGGGCGATGCGGAATGAAAACGTTTTTTAGGAGTCGTGGTCGTAGAGGCGGTGCAACTATAACGACATGTGAATAATCCCGCCCACTCTAAAGCGGTACTGAACTGCAGTGGAAACGCAAACC
>NW_015506103.1:141153-143751 GCF_001515645.1 Sinocyclocheilus grahami | reverse complement strand
GTGTGTGTGTGTTTGTATGTGTGTGAGAGTGTGTGTGCGTGTGTGTGTGTGTGTGTGTGAGTGCGTGCGTGTGTCTGCATGTGTGTGAGAGTGTGTGTGAGTGTGTGCATGTGTGAGTGTGTGCATGTGTGAGTGAATGTGTGTGCGTGTGTCTGCGCGTGTGAGAGTGTGCATGTGTGTGTGTGTCTGCATGTGTGTGTGTGTGTGTGCGCGTGCGTGTCAGAGCTCAGCCTCTCTGATCTAAAGCGTCTGATACACACACTTTAATCAGTCTGAATAAGCTCTTTTGCACTACAAATAATTTTTTTTGCACTACAATCACTAATTACTGCACTGTTGTTTACTTTACTGGTTTGCACTCTATCTGCCATATGCCTTGTGCTTTATATATATATTTTTACATTTGACCTTATTTGTATATTTGTATAGTTGTATTTTGTATTTAATCTGTATTTATGTTATCTGTATGCACCCAAGGGTCTGAGAGTAACGCAATTTCAATTCTCTGTGTGTATGTGCTGTACATGTGGAAGAATTGACAATAAAGCAGACTTGAACTTGATAATCTGCTGACCATCACAGCAGCTGCAGCTCTGATCTGAACAACATCGTCAGCTTCACTCAGTCAGGTGACGCTGATCACAGGAAGTGTGTGTGATCGCAGCTGACAGGCCCTGCCCCCTGCGGTGATGTCATCACAGACGTCAGTCAGCTCTTCTGTCAGCCTATCAGAGGCGTTTCCTGGCCTGTGATTGTAATGTACATGTGCCACTCATGATGAATCCCATGAGCCTCTCTGGCTGTTGACCTTGGTGAAGCTGAACTCAGATCAGTTACTGTGATTCTGCTTCTTTATCTGCTGCTGGTCTGCATGTCTGTCTGGTTATATATTTGTTTTTGTATCAGTCTGTCCATGAATCTGTTTCTTTTGTATAATTTCTAGTCAGCTGTTTTATGAAATCAATCCATTACTGTAATTGTGTCAGTGTGTCATCTGGTGCACAGCAGTCTCTCTCTCTCTCTCTCTCTCTCTCTCTCTCTCTCTCTAAACCAGTCCCCTGTTAGATGTTGTTTCGATGTTTAACCGAAAACCAGTTAGTGCTTCAGACCATTTAGATCCAGCTTCATTTCCCCTTTAATTCAACACTAATCAGATTGCAGCTTTTCATTGTAATTATGATTTCAATCCCGCAAAAGAGAGAGAGAGAGAGAGAGCATCAGTGTGAGTGAGGAGGGGCTGACGTGTGGATACTCACTGGAGAGCAGTGGGAGGAGCCTCGTAATCCTCTCAGCCAATGGCGCGCCGGTGAGGCTGCATCACACAGCATCATTTCATTGAGTGCCGCTCAGCTGAGCTCCAGCGCTTCATCTGCTGCTCCTGTCCCGGACAAAGGATGACATCAGCGCAGCTTCACTGAGAAACACTCATGTTCATATTCCTCTCATCTCCGCTGCAGAGCTTTCCTGACTGAGATGCTCTTTCAGCACATGAACCGTTAGCGGCGAGAGAGGAGGAAGAGGAAGAGGACGAGGGGGAGGGGAGCCGAGCCGCAGAGAGAGAGAGAGAGAGAGAGAGAGAGAGAGGAATCACACAGGAGAAGCAGAATTCCAGAAGCACCTGTTCCCCTAATATGATCATGGATATTAACATCCAGTCTCACCGCTTCTACTTCCCGCAGATCTACTGCGAGCCCGGCGTGCCGCTCGCCGACATCAAGATCAGGTACGTTCCTCCTCGTCTCTGAGACGTGCGGCTGAACCGGAAGACGAGGGACGTACGGATGAAGCCTGATTTACAGCTTCAGACGGATCCTCTTTTGTTCTGGTGATCTCAGAGGCCTGGAGGAGACTCGCTGTTACCATGGAAACCGGTTTAGTGCTGATGTGTGTGTGTGAACTAATGGATGGATGATAATAAACAGGAAAATATATCAGTGTTAATGTTGTAAAATTTCAGCTGTAAAGCAGCTCTGCAGAAGACAATAGAGTCATGATTCAGATCAATTCAGTTTCGTTCTGATCTGATGGCAGTGCAGTTAAATCCATAATATAACTGAATATTAATTGTTATGAACGTTACATCTGTGGATTATACGATCAGCTGTAGGAAACGATAAAACAGGCCTCAGAAAGCCCTGAAGCCGAGCGATGCGGTTTCACTGCTGGATCAGTTTCTCTGATTCGTTCCAGAAGATTCTGCTGCCAATATTAGAGCCGATCTTACAGGAGCAGCTGAAATATTCCCTCATTAGATCTCAGATGTCGCTCCTGCTGTTATTTACAGTAAATCGTAAGTGTTGATGATGCATTGCAGTGATGAGGAGTGTTATGAGATTGTCTTCCTCAGCCGTTCTTTATTAAGGCCAGTGAAATATTCCACTCCGGTCGTCCTGATGTGTTTCTGCAGTCTGCAGTGAACGGAGAGCATGAGAGACGTCTGAGACTCACCGAGACTGCTCAGTTCTTTCTGTGGTTGTGGATTTTTGCTCCAAACCAACACTGTGTTTTCTGCTTATGTAACAGCCAGACTCATAGTTCTGTCGACTCAGTTCCTCGTTCTGTGAGTGTGTGTCAGGACTGTGTTCTTTGGCTGTAGAC
>NW_015506103.1:133908-140438 GCF_001515645.1 Sinocyclocheilus grahami | reverse complement strand
AGTGAATGTGTGTGTGTGTGTGTGTGTGTGAGTGAGTGTAAGAGTATGTGTGTGTGTGGATGACAGTGGTGGCTGATCTCTCTCCAGGGGATTGTGGGTAATTTGCTGCAGGGTCGCAGTGATGATGTCATCAGACTCTGTCGTCATGGTAACGGATCACTGGGCCAGTCTGTCCAATCAGCAGGTATTTTTAGACATAATAATAAATGAGACGGACACTAATGAGCTCATTAATAGAGGCAGTGTGATGTTAGTAGTATTGAGAAACTATTATGTATACACAATACAATACAGAATACAAAATAATCATATTTGTGAGATGATAACTGGGCACTCGCTGAATTAAACATGCAGCGTAATGAGGTCATGTGACCACACTGGAGTCTTTTATTATTGCACACTGGCTGCATGCAGAAACCTGATGAATGATGCATTCTCAAATAAACTATAGGAGCCACTGCAGTGATTCTCTGTGTGATTCTACTTTGCTGTTTATGTGCATTCACTCATTCTGACAGGAAGGGAAGGTCACATGACTATCAGCACTCTCAGCAGCTGTAGTGTTCGGTCATAAAGGGCAACTCAATCTGTCACTGCAGCACAGTGTTTCTTTTCAGTGTGATCAGATTTTTCATGCAACTGGATTAAAAATGCAAAATAATCATACTTTCTAGATGATATGTGAACAGCACTCACTGAATTAAACATGCATTGTCACGTGACAACATTGGAGTCTGAAACGTATTATTGCACATTGGCTGCATGCATAAAGTGTTGCATGATGCATTCACAAATAAACCTCAGTCTTCATCTGTATGAGCCACTGCAATGTTAAAGACCATTATTGAGGCCCAGATGGCTCTGAATGAACAGTCTATTAATGTTACTAGAAGAACGTTTGTTCATAACATTAGCCTGAGCGTTCCCTGTTGATGAAGCTGTGATGATGATAATAACCAAATAAACCCTGACTGGTTGACTGGAGCATTGTGAGCAAGAGAGCTCACGAGGTCAGACGATTATGAGAGATTTCAGCCGCATGCACATGCTGCACACTGATGCTGGAGATGCGTTTGATTTATTCATGTCACAGAGAAGGTTTGTTCATATTTCAGTGAGCAGAGGAGGCCGTGTGTGTGAGAGAGAGAGAGAGAGAGTGTGTGTGTGTGTGTGTTTCTGCTCTAAACCTGCAGTCTAACATCTCTCATGAAAGTCTCATTTATTCATGCTTTCCCTCTGATCAGCAGAAATCCTCTTGAAGAATGAACACAGCTTGTGAAATGATTTCAGCAGCGCTGCACTTGTCCTGCATCAGCTGATGGGGTTTTCATGTATGTTGCATTAGACTGCAGTTATTTACAGAAAGATGCAGAGTGGAGCGCAATATGATGTCTTTATTCGTTACTGTATTCAGACCTGTTTCAATTCACCCAAAATCATCATCCTGCCATCATTTACTCTCCCTCACGTCACTGCAAACATGTATGACTTTCTGTCTTCTGTGGAGCAACAAAAGAAGGTATTTTGACGAATGTTGTTAACCAAACAGTTTCAGTTCCCATTGACTTCCATTATATTTTTTGTCCATACTGTGGAACCCAAAACTGTTTGGTTACCAACATTCTTCAGCAGTGACTGTGTTTGGAAGAGCATACAGACACACTCGTACTCAGAGCAGAGTAACTGCGTCTCGAGTGTGTTCAGCAATAACTTGTTTTCCTCGTGTTCAGTGCTCAAACGCTCTCCCTCTATGACTGCAGTCTGTTTTCTCATGTTCTGTCCTTTAAGAGTAGTAGATCGGGGCAAGTTGTCACATGGCCTGTGTTTCAGTAACTCTGAGGTTTTGATTCAGTATTCCAATTACACAAATGCTTGTTTTTCTCCAGCAGTGATGGTCGATTATGGTTTCAAACTAAATCAGGAGTTTGTGAATTCTATTACTAAAATCTGCAACATATTTTAGTTTATGGGAAAATGATCTGTAGATGTTTCAAAGCAAATGTGTGTGGTCTTCTCGGGTGTTGCTATGTGGTTGTTGGGGTGTTCTGAGGTTGTTATGTTGTTGATGGGGTATCCTGGGGTTATTATGTGGTTGTTATGGTGTCCTAGGATTTGATATGTGTTTATTGTGGTGTTCTGGGGGTTGCTATATGGTTGTTAGGGTGTTCTGGGGTTGCTAAGTGGTTGTTGGGGTGTTCTGGGGCTTGCTGTGCAGTTGTTAGGGTGTTCTGGGTTTCTTGTGCGGTGGTTAGAGTGTCCAGGGGGTTTGCTAGGCAATTGATAGGGTGTTCTGGGGTTGCTATGGAGTTGTTAGGGTGTCCTGGGGTTGCTATGCAGTTGTTAGGGTGTTTTGGGGTTGCTATGTGGTTGATAAGCTGTCTTGGGGGTTGAGATGCAGTTGTTAGGGTGTTCTGGGTTTGCTATGCATTTTTTATGGTGTTTTGGGGGTTGCTATGCAGCTGTTAGGGTGTTCTTAGGGTCGCTATGCAGGTGTTAGGGTGTACTGGGGGTTGCTATGTGGATGCTAGGGTGTCTTGGGTGTTGCTCTGCAGTTGTTAGGGTGATCTGGGGTTGCTATGCGGTTGTTAGGGGGATCTGGGGTTGCTATGCAGTTGTTATGGTGTTTTGGGGTTGCTATGTGGTTGATAGGCTGTCTTGGGGGTTGAGATGCAGTTGTTAGGGTGTTCTGGGGTTGCTATGCATTTTTTATGGTGTTTTGGGGGTTGCTATGCAGCTGTTAGGGTGTTCTTAGGGTCGCTATGCAGGTGTTAGGGTGTACTGGGGGTTGCTATGTGGATGCTAGGGTGTCTTGGGTGTTGCTCTGCAGTTGTTAGGGTGATCTGGGGTTGCTATGCGGTTGTTATGGTGTTTTGGGGGTTGCTATGCAGTTGTTACAGTGTCCTGGGTGTTGCTATGTGGTAGTTAGACTTTTATGTGGTTGCTAGGGTGGTTGCCAGGACATTGTTGATCTGGTTTGCTGCTGTTGGGGGGTTGTTGGCAGGTTGTTGGTGTGGTCTGCTGCTGGTTGGTGATCTGAGCGGTGGGTGGGTAAGTGACTCTAATGAGGGCAGTGTGTTTGCATCGATTGACCCGCTGTGTGTTTGGTTTGTTTCAGTGAGCAGAGCATCTGTCAGGCCCGCGCCTCCGTCATGGTCTACGACGACACCAGCAAAAAATGGGTGCCGATCAAACCGGGTCAGCAGGGCTTCAGTCGAATCAACATCTACCACAACACGAGCAGCAACAGCTTCCGCGTGGTGGGAGTCAAACTGCAGGACCAGCAGGTGCGTCTGCTCGTCTGCACACAGTAACAATCAGATAGCACACTAACACACCAGATCATTCACCAGAAATCACCATCACTCCCTTCAAGACTGACTTCACATCGTCACATTTATTTTATAGCATTTTTTGTTTCAAAGCAGCTTCATAGTGATAAACAGCAAAATGACAGTGTTGATGATGCAAAATTCATCAGTTATGAAACTGATTCAGGGCTCGACATTAACGCTTGTCCGGAACAAGTGGATTTTGTGAAGGGGCAAGTGAAAGAGATTTTACTTGCCCTACCGGACAAGTAACCTGATTAAAATTTTAATAACAAACAATAACTAAGGCAGCACCGAAACTTTGGCAAGAATGATTCAGATTTTATTACTTTCAGTGTAAACGGTGACTAATAACGGATAATTTATTGACAGTATCAAGGTCGCAGCCTGACTCATGGAGAAATCTAAACTATAAGCGCAACAGCACACAAAGAAACAAACATGAACAAACATACTGCGGTAGAAAAAAAAGACAAATATTCTATATAATATATGCAACATCACACAAACAAGAGTGATGTTTTCCCGACTTTCAGCACGATTGCAAATGTGATACTGATTTTATACAACTTTAGTTCAATAAACAAGTAATATTAACTGACTTACATTTTAGACACGTTATTGATCGTTTTTGCTCCATTTCGCAATGATTCAGTGAGCCATTCATAAAGACAGTCACTTGCTTCATTTATTGAATGAATCAGCCGTTTGAACGAATCGGTTGAATCAATGACTCACTGATTAAGACAGGGACTTGCCAACACCTACTGGTGGTTTAATTTCATATTTAAAAGTATCATTGCATTTTTCCAACATTTCATATTTGTATGTCAAAAAAAGTAAAACATTAATCTAATAACATTATTTAAGCATTTGCAATTTTAAGAATTTATGGAACCTCTTATCTTCATTAAACAGTCTGAGTAATTACATCTAAACGGCACTTTCGATGCAGCTTCTGTGTGTCCTCTGCAGTGGAAAGATGGAGTGTGTCGATACTGATTTCATTTGAATGGTAGCAACCATATAGTGTCTTATTATTCTAACTTAATGTATTGATCAAATTTAAGAATTTGACGTAAATGGTGACGTACATTTAATCAGGTTAGGAAAATATTGCCCTTCATAAAGTTAAAAAGTGTAACAGCAATCAATTTAAGGCAAATATGCTGATTAAAGTAATACCTGATAGAGCACTGATGAGACCTTTGCTTCAGAATAAATTACATTTACGCCAAAAAAAAAAGAACCTGCTTGCACAGGGAGCGTGCTGGGGACTATTTTCAGGCGCTGCGTAATATCATTGCGTAACATCAACGGTCTAATCAGATTCAATGATAAACACTCATTATTAATATTAAAACACTCATACGTACATAATCACTTTTGATTGGAAATCACCACAAATATCAAACCATTAATTTTCACTAGTCAGAGTGATACTGCAGAGCCTGAGCACACGCTGACCTCTGACCTCTGACCTCAGGTGGTCATCAACTACTCCATAGTGAAGGGTCTGAAGTATAACCAGGCCACGCCCACCTTCCACCAGTGGCGTGACGCGCGGCAGGTGTACGGACTCAACTTCGCCAGTAAAGAGGAGGCCACCACCTTCTCCAACGCCATGCTGTTCGCCCTCAACCTGCTCAGCAGCCAGGACGGAGGTAAGACAGAAGAAGGGCAAGAAAATAATTACAATTAAAATGAAGTGACCTGACATGAGGCATGAAGAGAAAATCCTCACCGTACTCTTACATAAGCAGTGGCGTCTCACACACACACACACACTCTCTCTCTCATACTCACACACACTCACACTCACACACACACACACACACACACACACTCTCTCTCACAAGTGATGTTTTCCCGACTTTCAGCACGATTGCAAATGTGATACTGATTTTATACAACTTTAGTTCAATAAACAAGTAATATTAACTGACTTACATTTTAGACACGTTATTGATCGTTTTTGCTCCATTTCGCAATGATTCAGTGAGCCATTCATAAAGACAGTCACTTGCTTCATTTATTGAATGAATCAGCCGTTTGAACGAATCGGTTGAATCAATGACTCACTGATTAAGACAGGGACTTGCCAACACCTACTGGTGGTTTAATTTCATATTTAAAAGTATCATTGCATTTTTCCAACATTTCATATTTGTATGTCAAAAAAAGTAAAACATTAATCTAATAACATTATTTAAGCATTTGCAATTTTAAGAATTTATGGAACCTCTTATCTTCATTAAACAGTCTGAGTAATTACATCTAAACGGCACTTTCGATGCAGCTTCTGTGTGTCCTCTGCAGTGGAAAGATGGAGTGTGTCGATACTGATTTCATTTGAATGGTAGCAACCATATAGTGTCTTATTATTCTAACTTAATGTATTGATCAAATTTAAGAATTTGACGTAAATGGTGACGTACATTTAATCAGGTTAGGAAAATATTGCCCTTCATAAAGTTAAAAAGTGTAACAGCAATCAATTCAAGGCAAATATGCTGATTAAAGTAATACCTGATGGAGCACTGATGAGACCTTTGCTTCAGAATAAATTACATTTACGCCAAAAAAAAAAGAACCTGCTTGCACAGGGAGCGTGCTGGGGACTATTTTCAGGCGCTGCGTAATATCATTGCGTAACATCAACGGTCTAATCAGATTCAATGATAAACACTCATTATTAATATTAAAACACTCATACGTACATAATCACTTTTGATTGGAAATCACCACAAATATCAAACCATTAATTTTCACTAGTCAGAGTGATACTGCAGAGCCTGAGCACACGCTGACCTCTGACCTCTGACCTCAGGTGGTCATCAACTACTCCATAGTGAAGGGTCTGAAGTATAACCAGGCCACGCCCACCTTCCACCAGTGGCGTGACGCGCGGCAGGTGTACGGACTCAACTTCGCCAGTAAAGAGGAGGCCACCACCTTCTCCAACGCCATGCTGTTCGCCCTCAACCTGCTCAGCAGCCAGGACGGAGGTAAGACAGAAGAAGGGCAAGAAAATAATTACAATTAAAATGAAGTGACCTGACATGAGGCATGAAGAGAAAATCCTCACCGTACTCTTACATAAGCAGTGGCGTCTCACACACACACACACACTCTCTCTCTCATACTCACACACACTCACACTCACACACACACACACACACACACACACTCTCTCTCACA
>NW_015506103.1:124918-133862 GCF_001515645.1 Sinocyclocheilus grahami | reverse complement strand
CCTTCATAAAGTTAAAAAGTGTAACAGCAATCAATTCAAGGCAAATATGCTGATTAAAGTAATACCTGATGGAGCACTGATGAGACCTTTGCTTCAGAATAAATTACATTTACGCCAAAAAAAAAAGAACCACCTTTTTTCCCCCCGGACAAGTGAATAACACATGTTAAAGCTCAATGTCGAGCCCTGGGATTAATTAATCAAGCTAATTAACTACAGATGATAATAGTGTCATTATTCAGATCAATTAATTTCAAGTTTTGTTCTCATCTGAACACAAAAGAAGATATTTTGAAAAATCTCTCTGTTTCTAATAGAATAAAAACGCAAATAGTGTGTACTTTTGAAATATTAAAATAGTCCAGTATTAAAGGAACACGTCACTATTTTTGAAAATAGGCTCATTTTCCAGCTCCTCTAGAGTTAAACAGCTGAGATTCACTGTTTTCGAATCCATTCAGCCGATCTCCGGGTCTGGCGGTAGCACTTTTAGCTTAGCTTAGCATAGATCATTGAATCTGATTAGACCGTTAGCATCTCGCTCAAAAATGACCAAAGAGTTTCTATATTTTTCCCATTTAAAACTGGACTCTTCTGTAGTTACATCGTGTACTAAGACTGACGGGAAATTAAGAGTTGTGATTTTCTCGGCCGATATAGCTAGGGACTATACTCTCATTCCGGCGTAATAATCAAGGAGCTTTGCTGCCGTACCGTGCACCGCAGCAGGCGCAATGATATTACACAGCGCCTGAAAATAGGCTAACTTCCGTCAACATAACCAACGTGACCACCTGCTTGCACAGGGAGCGTGCTGGGGACTATTTTCAGGCGCTGCGTAATATCATTGCGTAACATCAACGGTCTAATCAGATTCAATGATAAACACTCATTATTAATATTAAAACACTCATACGTACATAATCACTTTTGATTGGAAATCACCACAAATATCAAACCATTAATTTTCACTAGTCAGAGTGATACTGCAGAGCCTGAGCACACGCTGACCTCTGACCTCTGACCTCAGGTGGTCATCAACTACTCCATAGTGAAGGGTCTGAAGTATAACCAGGCCACGCCCACCTTCCACCAGTGGCGTGACGCGCGGCAGGTGTACGGACTCAACTTCGCCAGTAAAGAGGAGGCCACCACCTTCTCCAACGCCATGCTGTTCGCCCTCAACCTGCTCAGCAGCCAGGACGGAGGTAAGACAGAAGAAGGGCAAGAAAATAATTACAATTAAAATGAAGTGACCTGACATGAGGCATGAAGAGAAAATCCTCACCGTACTCTTACATAAGCAGTGGCGTCTCACACACACACACACACTCTCTCTCTCATACTCACACACACTCACACTCACACACAAGGACGCATTAAATTGATTAAAAGTGTCAGTATAGACATTTATAATCTTACAAAAGATTTCTATTTCAAATAAATGCTGTTCTTCTGAACTTTCCGTTCATCTGTGAATCCTGAAAAATACAATGTATCACAGTTTCTACAAAAATATTAATGTTTTCAATATTGATAATAAACAGATCCATTATTAATACCAATAATAACTAATTATTCAAACGTTTGAGCAGTAGTGCTGATCTGCTGCTCGAGAAACATTTCTGATTATTATCAATGTTGAAAACTGTTGTATATTTTTTTATTTTATTTATTTATTGGGATTAATAATGGTTTTGTTTGTTTTGAAAAGATATGAACTCTTTTATTCATCTTGTCACATTCCTCAAACTGCTCCTGGTCTCTTTCAGGTCCAGCTGTTCAGCGTCCAGTCCAGAACGGGCCGGGTTCAGAAGAACTGGAGGTCCAGAGACGGTGAGCCGCACAAACACACACACTGCTGTAATATCTGACTATAGATGACCGTCTCGTACTGTATAATCACATTCACACGCATTATTTACATGCAAGTCTTCAGCTAGAGCCCAATAAAAGAACAGGGCTTTGTCCAGAATAGCATTTAAACACCACACTCATCTCTCTGCAGTGTGTTCACTGTCTTATCAGTGTTGAACACAGTCGTGCTGCACAATATTTGTGTGGAAACTGATGCATTGTATTTTTCAGGATTCACAGATGAACAGAAAGTTCAGAAGAACAGCGTTTATTTGAAATAGAAATCTTTTGGAACATTCTAAATGTCTTTACTCTCACTTTTGATCAATGTAATGCGTCCTTGATTAATAAAAGTATTAATTTCCAGGTGTTCACTCTGATGCAGTGATGAGAGTGAAACACACACACAGTCGCCCTCTGCTGGTCACAGGAAGCAGCCGCTGCATGATGAAGCTGTTCTACCGTCCCATCATGCATCTGGAAAATTCCATTTCCACTGTTCAGCTCTTATACACTTCCCATATCAGGAAACTCACGAGGATCCGATCGATTCCCATCATATCGCTGTCAGACTCGTTATTAGATCAGATATAAAACACGGCACCATGTTCCCAAAAAAACCAATTAATGCTTTTATTCATCAAGGACACATTAAATTAATTAAAAGTGAGAGTAAAGACATTTAGAATGTTACAAAAGATTTCTGTTTCAAATAAACGCTGTTCTTCTGAACTTTCTGTTCATCTGTGAATCCTGAAAAATACAATGCATCAGTTTCCACACAAATATTAATGTTCTCAACATTGATAATAATCAGAAATGTTTCTTGAGCAGCAGATCAGCATATTATACTGATTTCTGAAGATCATGTGACACTGAAGACTGGAGGAATGATGCTGAAAATACAGCTGCACATCACAGAAATACATTACAGTTTAACAGATATTCATATAGACAACAGCTGTTTGAAATTACAAAACTATTTCACCATTTTTAGAGTATTTTTGATCAAATAAATGCAGCCTTGCTGAGCAGAAGAGACTCCTTCAGAAACATTAAACGTTAAATTCTTACCTCATTGAGCGCTAGTGTGTGAGGTCTGTGTGCAGTGCATGATGGGTATATCAGTGTGTGTTTATGTGTGTATTTAATCTCCGCAGGCAAATGGAAATGCAGCAGCAGCAGATGCAGGTGCATATCGAGCGGGAGAGACGATCGTCCAACTCAGGTCAGACGCGACTGAAACTCATGAACTCTGTTGGTTTCTGTGTGAAGCGCTATAGAAATAAATGACGTGTTATTTCCTCAGGTTCCCCGTTTCAGGGTCACCCCGCGGTGCTGTCTGTAGCTCCTCCCAGTGTGGCTCCGCCTCCTCTGTCGATGGGCGGTCCCTGTCCTCCTCCTCCCCCGCCCGGGCCGCCGCCCCCCTCCGCCGGAGCTCCACCCCCTCCTCCGCCTCCTCTGCCTGTGATTGGGTACGGGGGTCACGCCCAGGACGATAGCCACGCCCCCACGGGTCTCGCCGCCATGATCGCCGGGGCCAAACTGCGGCGCGTGCAAAGGGTCCTTATTCGCCATTCATTTTCCTCATAGGGATTTTAAAAAGTCTTTGTTTAGGAGATATAATCCATGAACCGAACCAATCAGATACAAGGAGAATCACAAACTTTTATTTGAAGCGAAAAAAGTGTTTGAGAATCAGGCAAGGAAAGAACTTTTGTACGTTTGTGGAATATAAAACTATTCATTTAAAGTTGATATATTGTAGGTTTATTGCATAATATGCATATATAAATATTGAAATAATTTGGGACTCAATTATTGGTGGTGCTTCGTGGCAGTGGGCGGAGCTTTTGCGCATTTACTCTCCGATTGGTGGAATTTTTCCTGTACAGCATCATGGGTAATGTAGTTTTTCACCACAAATTTAGCTGTTAAATGCAGTTATTTTAAAAATAAATGGCTTCAGTGAAAGCGTATACCATCAAATAACAGCCTTGTCGCTCTTTAATAAGTTTGGACAGCATTTCACATGAGGAATGCACATTAAGAAACTCGACTGAAATAATAGATTTAAATAAAAGTCTGATAATCAGCGTGTGGCTTTGGCTGTGTGTCCGCAGCCGGAGGAAAACTCAGCGTCCGGAGCCAAAAACGAGGCCAACCGGAGCAGCGGAGGACTGATGGAGGAGATGAACGCTCTGCTCGCGCGCAGGTACAGATACAGCTATAATGCACGCTAATCACAAACACACACCTGTAACACACACACGCATGCTTTACTTCTCACCACAGACGGAGAGCAGTAGATGAGAAGAAGGATGGAGAAAGCCAAAGTGTGAGTACAGACTGGCCGATCTGAAGCGAGATCTTTTATGACACAGACACTTTAAGGTTCAAAGTTTAAGGACTAAGGTTTGTGTCTAGTTGTTTGCCGCTGAATGATGCTGATGTCTTTCAGGACGATCCCGCGTGCCGTGGACAGAACGCCGCAGGTACGCCGATTATTATCTTCATCTGAATGAGAGCAGTGCAGTAAATGGTAAATATGGATGCTGAAGTCAGGTGTGGTGTGTTTCGTCCCGCAGACGGTGTGAAGAAGCCGTGGGACCGAGCCAATTCTGCGGAGAGATCGTCACTGGTGTCCAGGTGCAGCACAACCCATTCAAGATTCAGTCAAAGCACACACCTACTGGATTCTTACAGGACTTTAGGGGAGCGTTCAGCCGAAAATGATCGTTCCAAACACAAAAGACGATATTATGAAGAATGTTGGGCAGCAAGCACTTTGACTTCTATAGTGACTAGAATTCTTCAAATATCGTCTTTTGTGTTTGTTGCAATGACCTTTTGGATTTTTTATCCCGTAGCAGAAACAAGCTTTCATAAGTTACTGATAATTCAAGTGTGTGTAATATTATAAAATATAATACCTATTTTAAATACGAGGCAGGACGTACTGTACAAGCGCTTCATTACGGTCCGAAGGGACGAGCAGGAGTGTGTGTGAGCGGGTGTGATGTGATGAATGCAGTGCTTGTGTGTGTCTTCAGGGTTCGACCCGTGGGCAGCTTCAGCGACTCCGACGCGTTAGACTTCGACAGGATGAAACAGGTAATCAATGACATACCCGTACAGGTTTTATTCATATATTAACATTTATTTTTAGATTTTCATTTTAGATAGTATTTTAGCAATTTAGTTGTTTCTTTGTCGTTTTTGTTAATATAATATATATATATTTTTTTATAATTAATTCGTTTTGTTGATTCCTTGGCAGTTTCCTAAATTTTTTTTCTGTATTCTATTTTATTCTATAATGTTTTTTTGAGTACTTTCAGTTTTAGTTGACTATAATAACCCTGCTTTAAATGCAGACGATGTTTTAATTGACAGGAAATCTTGGAAGAAGTGGTTCGTGAACTGCACAAGGTGAAGGACGAGATCATCGATGGTATGTTTATTCAGCTTTCCCGTCGCTCAAACAGCAGATCAAGACGCCTGCAACACCAAAGTCATGGGTTCGGTTCCCGGGGAATGCAAGAAATGATAAAAATGTAAAATGTGTTCCTTGAATGTGGTGTAAGTTACTTTGGAGAAAGCACCTGCCGAGTGCAGATATGTGTCCCTGCAGCACAAAAGCAGTGTTGAGTCGCTGGGGGATATTTGTAGCAATAGCCAACAATACATTGTATGGGTCACAATTATACATTTCTCTTTTATGCCAAAAATCATTAGGATATTAAGTAAAGATCATGTTCCTTGAAGATATTTTGTAAATGTCCTACCGTAAATATATCAAAACTTAATGTTTGATTAGTAATATGCATTGCTAAGAACTTCATTTGAACAACTTTAAAGATGATTTTCTCAATATTTAGATTTTTTTGCACCCTCAGATTCCAGATTTTCAAATATTGTGCGATCCTAACAAACCTTACATCAATGGAAAGCTCGTTTATTCAGCTGATGCATACATCTCAATTTCACAAAATTGACCCTTATGAAAACATGTAAACAAACGTGTGACGACTTGCCCCGGTCTGTGAGTCCTGATGCCCGCCAGTGTGTTTATATTCTGTGTTGTGTAATGCACTCCTGCGAGAATGACTGTGCTCTGCTTTATTCCCAGCCATTAGACATGAACTCAGTCGAATCAGCACCACATAGTGTCCATCGAACCCCTGCGGACCCTGCTGTAGCCGACGCCGGACGTTACAGCCGTATCAAACGCTGGTGTTAACTCGTCTGCAGGGTCGAGGGGCCCCGGGCGGAGCGGTGCTGCTGAAGGAAGGACACTTGCACTGATTTTGGTGTCAGTCTTTTCAGAAACTGAAGAAAACGGAGCAAACATCCGGAGTCCTTTTCATTTGTCTGCATTATTGTTATTATTATTGTTATTATAGGTACAGTTGTGTAGTAGTAGTGTTGTCATGTAGGTAGAGGAATTAATAATAATACTAATAATAATGATGATGATATCATTGCTCATGACTTCTTAATTTTCCTCAAGATTGATCCTGAGCACATTTCTTTTGCCATAATGCTGTGTTTAAAGACTGGAGGAGGGTGCCTGGAGCTATTATCTGAAGAACAAGCATCTCACAGCACAGTGTTTGTGATCATGTTGTTAAGCAAGTGTTTATCGGCTGCAGGACATGCAGTACTGTTCTGTTATGATTTCTCTTTATGACCAAGTGCTTCCTGGTTTGAAAAAGATACAAAATAAAAGATATACATGACGTTCAAAAAGAAGTGAAATAAAGTGAAGGAGGAGGATTCGTGTGAAATAAAAGCCTTTCAAGCTGAAATCGGTTCTGTGTGGATCAGTGACAGAAGCACATGGATCTGTGGGTGTCATCTGAACCTGATGGAGAGCTAGTGTCTGCTGAGATGCTCAGTCTGGATTAAAACACAGACTTTAATAATCACATTAAAAACACATACAATGGTACATTTATATATTAACGTATTGTCAATTTAGAGCTTTATAAATATCATGCATGAGGAAAAACCAACAAACGTTTAAAAAAAATAATGAAAACCATCTGAAAATTGTTTCGATATTGAAAAATAAAAACTACACGCATATAAACCAATACATTGATATAGTAAATAATGATAAAAATCGTATTTTAATATATTTACAGTGAAATCTGGATTTAAAAATAATAATAATTACATAAACACAAATGAATACAGTACAAGGTACAAACAAGCCACCTATAAAATAAAATAAAATAAACTAAAATAAGGTACAGCCATCTGCGTGCCCGCCCTCCTCTCGCGAGATTTGGCAGTGGCGACGTGAATTCACGTGAGAAGTGGAGAGTTGTTTGTGTTGGCGGAGTGTGCGCGCTGTGCGGGGCAGCGAAGGCGGGCGAGCTGGCGGACCTCATCATGGCATCCGGCGAGACGCTGTACATCGAGGCGGACGGCTCGGAGATGCCCGCGGGGCTCGTGGAGCTGCACGAGATCGAGGTGGAGACCATCGAGACCACGGTGATGGACGACGACGAGCAGGAGCCCAGGATCGCGCTGCAGCCGCTGCTCACAGACGACCCGAGCCAGCTCCACCAGCACCAGGAGGTGATCCTGGTCCAGACCCGCGAGGAGGTGGTCGGCGGCGACGAGTCGGAGCTCCAGGAGGACGACGGCTTCGAGGAGCGGATCCTCATCCCGGTGCCCGCCGAGGAGCACTACATCGGGCAGACGCTGCTGACAGTCGCCGGCAGGAGCTCCGCGGGGCGGCTGGGGAAGAGAGCGGCGTCGGGGGGCAAGAAAGCGGGCAAGAAGAGCTACCTGAGCGCGGCGGAGGCCTGCGGGAGGAAATGGGAGCAGAAGCAGGTGCAGATCAAGACTCTGGAGGGCGAGTTCTCCGTCACGATGTGGGCTTCGGGTGAGTCTCCTTCCCTCGGAGGGACAGCGGGGCCCTCAGCAGGGCGTTGTCCGTCCGCAGCGCGTGCCGTTCCGCGGTCGCTCCTCGCCGCGAGCGCTGTCTGCAGCGGCAGTGCGGGCGCATCCGACCGGGTGTTTTTGTTTTGAACGGAGGCCATGTTTTTAGCTCTCGATGGGCGCCGCCATGTTCCCCGAGTCCAGTATGGCGGCCCGTAAAGATGGCGACGGTGCGGCGGCTTGAAGAGGGCGCGAGCGCGCTGCAGCTGCCGCGTGTAGGCCGCGAGACCGTTAAAGACCGTTAAAGGGGCCGTTCACATATCGCGTCTCTTGCGCGCTCAACTTCGTTATTTCAAATGTAGACGCTCATACTGGAAGCGACGCGCTGATGTTTTCCAGGCATCCAGATAAACACATCTCAACTTTTCAGAAAGCCGCAAGCGCACCGCGGGTCATGTGACAAGAACCAACCAATCAGCTTCATCCTTTCCCGTAACAACATTGAAAGCGCAGCCAAGATGAAGGAACAGCTGATCATAGCTGTACAGGGATAGACATTTTTAAAATAAATTTAGTAGTAGAGCTACTGCAAGCCAGTTTTAGTGTTCGTTATTTCAAATGTAGACGCTCATACTGGAAGCGACGCGCTGATGTTTTCCAGGCATCCAGATAAACACATCTCAACTTTTCAGAATGCCGCAAGCGCACCGCGGGTCATGTGACAAGAACCAACCAATCAGCTTCATCCTTTCCCGTAACAACATTGAAAGCGCAGCCAAGATGAAGGAACAGCTGATCATAGCTGTACAGGGATAGCCATTTTTAAATAAATTAGTAGTAGAGCTACTGCAAGCCAGTTTTAGTGCTGCTAATCCATTTCCCCGTTGCTGAAACTTCCGCGTCTTCATGGAGAGCGCAGGTCATGGTTGCTTAGCAACGGCAGACGCCTCCCACGCGCCCGAACGCTTTGGGGGAAAGCAGAAAGCGGCGCGTCTAGCGTATTCCACGCGTTTTAGGCGCGACATGTGAATGGCCCCAAAGACCGTTAAACGTTTGAATTTCGACTTCGGCGGGAAGCGCGCGCGCCTCTTCGGATTTAGATCTCCGTGCAGGTGTGGCGCTTGTTTGTTTGTTTCTAACGTTTAGAGCTGAAACGAGCTTCCAGCGCGCGTGTGTGTGTGTGTGTGTGTGT
>NW_015506103.1:113071-124002 GCF_001515645.1 Sinocyclocheilus grahami | reverse complement strand
GGAGACCATCGAGACCACGGGGATGGACGACGACGAGCAGCAGCCCATGATCGCGCTGCAGCCGCTGCTCACAGACGACCCGAGCCAGCTCCACCAGCACCAGGAGGTGATCCTGGTCCAGACCCGCGAGGAGGTGGTCGGCGGCGACGAGTCGGAGCTCCAGGAGGACGACGGCTTCGAGGAGCGGATCCTCATCCCGGTGCCCGCCGAGGAGCACTACATCGGGCAGACGCTGCTGACAGTCGCCGGCAGGAGCTCCGCGGGGCGGCTGGGGAAGAGAGCGGCGTCGGGGGGCAAGAAAGCGGGCAAGAAGAGCTACCTGAGCGCGGCGGAGGCCTGCGGGAGGAAATGGGAGCAGAAGCAGGTGCAGATCAAGACTCTGGAGGGCGAGTTCTCCGTCACGATGTGGGCTTCGGGTGAGTCTCCTTCCCTCGGAGGGACAGCGGGGCCCTCAGCAGGGCGTTGTCCGTCCGCAGCGCGTGCCGTTCCGCGGTCGCTCCTCGCCGCGAGCGCTGTCTGCAGCGGCAGTGCGGGCGCATCCGACCGGGTGTTTTTGTTTTGAACGGAGGCCATGTTTTTAGCTCTCGATGGGCGCCGCCATGTTCCCCGAGTCCAGTATGGCGGCCCGTAAAGATGGCGACGGTGCGGCGGCTTGAAGAGGGCGCGAGCGCGCTGCAGCTGCCGCGTGTAGGCCGCGAGACCGTTAAAGACCGTTAAAGGGGCCGTTCACATATCGCGTCTCTTGCGCGCTCAAGTTCGTTATTTCAAATGTAGACGCTCATACTGGAAGCGACGCGCTGATGTTTTCCAGGCATCCAGATAAACACATCTCAACTTTTCAGAATGCCGCAAGCGCACCGCGGGTCATGTGACAAGAACCAACCAATCAGCTTCATCCTTTCCCGTAACAACATTGAAAGCGCAGCCAAGATGAAGGAACAGCTGATCATAGCTGTACAGGGATAGACATTTTTAAAATAAATTTAGTAGTAGAGCTACTGCAAGCCAGTTTTAGTGCTGCTAATCCATTTACACTTTGCTGAAACTTCCGCGTCTTCATGGAGAGCGCAGGTCATGGTTGCTTAGCAACGGCAGACGCCTCCCACGCGCCCGAACGCTTTGGGGGAAAGCAGAAAGCGGCGCGTCTAGCGTATTCCACGCGTTTTAGGCGCGACATGTGAATGGCCCCAAAGACCGTTAAACGTTTGAATTTCGACTTCGGCGGGAAGCGCGCGCGCCTCTTCGGATTTAGATCTCCGTGCAGGTGTGGCGCTTGTTTGTTTGTTTCTAACGTTTAGAGCTGAAACGAGCTTCCAGCGCGCGTGTGTGTGTGTGTGTGTGTGTTAGCTAGCAGTGGTTAGCAGAACTAGGTTGGGGTGGTTAGATGTTAGAGTTCTGACAGAAATCGTGTGTTTATTTGGGCTTTGATGTTTTGAGGTGTTTTCGGTCGTTGTTGTTGTTGTTGTTTACTCGAAGGACCCGGATGTTCCGGTCGTCGCTCGCGGGGCGGACACGCTGTAGTCTATTATAAACCTCTGGTTTCCGCGACTGTTACACTGCTAACTGATCAGATCCCGTCTGTGTTTCAGATGACAAGAAGGACAGCGCTCACGAGACGGTGGTGGAGGAGCAGATCCTCGGGGAGAGCTCTTCTCCGGATTACTCCGAGTACATGACGGGAAAGAAGCTGCCGCCCGGCGGCATCCCGGGGATCGACCTCTCGGACCCGAAGCAGCTGGCGGAGTTCGCCAGGTCAGAGACGGGGGTCAGCGGGGGTGAATATCAGGGTCAGACGGGGGTCGGCGGGGGTGAATATCAGGGACGGAGACGGGGGTCCAATGTGAGGCGAATCGGTTAACTTGCCTAACATCTGACTTCAGCACTTTCGACACCGAGATCAGATTAAAAAGCGGTTAAATCAGAGGCGGGGGTGAATATCAGGGTCAGACGGGGGTCGGCGGGGTTGAATATCAGGGTCAGACGGGGGTCGGCGGGGGTGAATATCAGGGACGGAGACGGGGGTCCAATGTGAGGCGAATCGGTTAACTTGCCTAACATCTGACTTCAGCACTTTCGACACCGAGATCAGATTAAAAAGCGGTTAAATCGCAGCAAAAAGTCGTGGCACTGCAAAAATGAATCTCTTCCTCAGTGTTTTTGTCATGTTTTCCAGTGCAAAGGTCAAGATGTATTTACTAGAGATGAAGATAGGAAGTCTTGTTTTCTGACAAAACTGAGTAAATATCTGTCGGTGTGGAATGAAAACCTCTTTACCGTTAAATAGTTCTTTCTTCTTCTTCTCCATCGGCAGATATTTGTTTGTTTTAATCATAAACTCACTTCATTTTGATTAGTTTCTCAGGAATCAAGACTCGTTATTTTATGTTCTGCATCTTCAGTAAATGTATTTTAAGAATCTTTTGTGTCAGATAACAAGACGTTTTACAGTGTGATCAGGAGTACAGTAAAAGTTATTTCCATATTCTAGTGTTTGGTTTTCTATATAAAACCACTGAAAACAAATATAGAAGTTAATTTCTGACCCTGATATGTGTGTGTGTATGTGTGAGAGCGCGTGTGTGTGTATGAGTGTGTGTGTGTGAGAGAGTGTGTGTGTGTGTGTGAGTGTGTGTGAGTGTGTGTGAGTGAGAGTGTGTGTGTGTATGACAGGTATTACAAGGAGAAGGTGACTTTTCAGGACATTACCCCATGTCCCCACTTTTCAAAACACTTATAAATCACACAGAATGGAGTGTATTGAAAATCTGAAATAGCACAAAGTCTCCTGTGAGGGGTAGGTTTAGGGGTAGGGTTGGTGTAGGGCAATAGAATATACGGTCTGTACAGTATAAAAACCATTACACCTATGGAGAGTCCCCACTTTTCACAAATGTAAACCTGTGTGTGTGTGTGTGTATGTGTGTGAGAGAGAGAGAGTGTGTGTGTGGTTGGCGGGGGTGAATATCAGGGTCAGAGACGGGGGGGAATATCAGGGCGGGGGTTGGCGGGGGTGAATATCAGGGTCAGAGACGGGGGGGAATATCAGGGCGGGGGTTGGCGGGGGTGAATATCAGGGTCAGAGACGGGGGGGAATATCAGGGCGGGGGTTGGCGGGGGTGAATATCAGGGTCAGAGACGGGGGGGAATATCAGGGCGGGGGTTGGCGGGGGTGAATATCAGGGTCAGAGACGGGGGGGAATATCAGGGCGGGGGTTGGCGGGGGTGAATATCAGGGTCAGAGACGGGGGGGAATATCAGGGCGGGGGTTGGCGGGGGTGAATATCAGGGTCAGAGACGGGGGGGAATATCAGGGCGGGGGTTGGCGGGGGTGAATATCAGGGTCAGAGACGGGGGGGAATATCAGGGCGGGGGTTGGCGGGGGTGAATATCAGGGTCAGAGACGGGGGGGAATATCAGGGCGGGGGTTGGCGGGGGTGAATATCAGGGTCAGAGACGGGGGGGAATATCAGGGCGGGGGTTGGCGGGGGTGAATATCAGGGTCAGAGACGGGGGGGAATATCAGGGCGGGGGTTGGCGGGGGTGAATATCAGGGTCAGAGACGGGGGGGAATATCAGGGCGGGGGTTGGCGGGGGTGAATATCAGGGTCAGAGACGGGGGGGAATATCAGGGCGGGGGTTGGCGGGGGTGAATATCAGGGTCAGAGACGGGGGGGAATATCAGGGCGGGGGTTGGCGGGGGTGAATATCAGGGTCAGAGACGGGGGGGAATATCAGGGCGGGGGTTGGCGGGGGTGAATATCAGGGTCAGAGACGGGGGGGAATATCAGGGCGGGGGTTGGCGGGGGTGAATATCAGGGTCAGAGACGGGGGGGAATATCAGGGCGGGGGTTGGCGGGGGTGAATATCAGGGTCAGAGACGGGGGGGAATATCAGGGCGGGGGTTGGCGGGGGTGAATATCAGGGTCAGAGACGGGGGGGAATATCAGGGCGGGGGTTGGCGGGGGTGAATATCAGGGTCAGAGACGGGGGGTCCAATGTGAGGCGATTCGGTTAACTTGCCTAAAATCTGATTTCAGCACTTTCGACACCGAGATCATATTAAAAAGCGGTTAAATCGCAGCAGAAAGTCAAAGTCGTGGCACTGCAAAAATGAATCTCTTTCTCAAGTGTTTTTGTTGTGTTTTCCAGTGCAAAGGTCAAGATGTATTTACTAGAGATGAAGATAGGAAGTCTTGTTTTCTGACAAAACTGAGTAAATATCTGTCGGTGTGGAATGAAAACCTCTTTACCATTAAATAGTTCTTTCTTCTTCTTCTCCATCAGCAGATATTTGTTTGTTTTAATCATAAACTCACTTCATTTTGATTAATTTCTCAGGAATCAAGACTCGTTATTTTATGTTCTGCATCTTCAGTAAATGTATTTTAAGAATCTTTTGTGTCAGATAACAAGACGTTTTACAGTGTGATCAGGAGTACAGTAAAAGTTATTTCCATATTCTAGTGTTTGGTTTTCTATATAAAACCACTGAAAACAAATATAGAAGTTCATTTCTGACCCTGATATATGTGTGTGAGAGAGAGTGTGTGAGTGTGTGTGAGAGTGTGTGTGTGTGTGTGTGTGTGTGTGTGTGTGAGAGAGAGAGTCACCACAGAAGAGAACACACTCAGCCTGCCCTGATCTGATGTTTCCAGCACAGCTACATTATATTAGGCCAGATTACTCTATTATATTACTTAGATGTATATTCTGCTTCTGTAAATCTGTCTAATCACTTATTTTATTTGTATTTCTAGTTTATATACTTATACATTAGTAATTAATTTTGCACTAAATGCGTAATACTTTTTATATATTATTATTATTACTATTGTTACTAATCTTTTTCTTTCTGTTAATACATGTGTACTATTTGTAAGCAGCCCAGCTACAATTGCTTTGGCAATACAAATGTATAATTTTTGTCATGATATAGTGCCAATGTCAGTTTCATTGTACTTCCAGTGAAAAGCTCCTCTTTTATTTTGATTCATGTCGAGTGAGTATTGATCAGTGATGCAGTGAGGACGTTCTGCTGCTTTGACCAGATGTTTACTGTGTTAGTTGTTTCATTTCTCAGCCCCTTCAGTCACAGCGGAGCTCATTTTGCTCGTAGTCCCGCTCGGTGAGTCTTACACTGAATCTCTCACCTGAGGGCTTGTTATTGGTCACTGGAGCATCTGGGGTCACTGGGTAACTGCAGCACTATACGTCACGGGTGGAAGTGCTTTAGATGTCGTCTGATACGCAGAGCATGCTGGGTAACTGATCTCTGATGTCGTTGTGTTGGTTTAGAATGAAGCCGAGGAAGATCAAGGAAGACGACGCGCCTCGAACGATAGCCTGCCCGCACAAAGTGAGTGGATGTGTGTGTTTGTCTTTAGCACTGGGACTCGACCGCTCCGATCACACGCTTCTGCTGTGTTTCTGACAGGGCTGCAGTAAAATGTTCAGGGATAATTCAGCCATGAGGAAGCACCTGCACACTCACGGCCCGCGGGTCCACGTGTGCGCCGAGTGCGGGAAAGCCTTCGTGGAGAGCTCCAAACTCAAGCGCCATCAGCTGGTTCACACCGGAGAGAAGCCCTTCCAGGTACGTCATCAGACCGGAAAACACTCACGTCGGTTATAATGGGAACTAGAGCCCGACCGATGTGGATTTTTTGGGACCGATACCGATATTAGGGAGTAAAAAAAGACTGATGCCGATATATCGGCCGATATTCTTTGTGTATATTATAGTACAGTACCAGTCAAAAGTTTGGACACTTTCCCATTCGTGTGTCCAAACATTTGACTGCTACTATATATAGAATACAGTATATACATAAACAGAATATATATACACAAACACATTTTTTGCAATGATCGCTCAAACGTGGTGATCAAACACTTATAATGGTGACAGAGATATTTAAGGGCATTTAACAATAAACTTGCGATGAGTGCGATGCACAAAGTAACGGGGTGTTAGTTGTAACACACGTGGTTTGAATATTTATTTTACCATAGTAACATTTAAATTCTGGCTTAAGTAAATTGTTTATCTCAGTTTTTATTATTCATTTAAAATGAGACAAATCTGCTATTATTTTAATCTCCAATCTGTTATTTATCAGTTCAGATAGTTTTTTAATGCTTTGTTAACTCCAGTTGCACACTAACCAGTTTTAAATTCCAGTTGCGTCTCATTCGAAAGAGGGCCTCGAGACGTACACTCGAGAGGGTTCCTTGAGCTGAAGAGATCCCCCGAATTTGGTGCGGATTCTCCGCGCTGTTATGGAGATATGGTCATTCAAAGTTTCAATGGTTTTCCATTGACTTAAGCTTTAAAGCGTTTCCTCCAGCTCGCCAGTAGCAAACAATGGAGCGCGCTCTGCTGGACAAGCTACGGTATTACACCATTTCAAGCATTTTATCTGCATTATATGTTCTGTAAAAAAAAAATTTCATATCGGCGGCATATTCGCCGATACCGATATATCGGTGACAGACTCATATCGGCCGATAATATTATATATCGGTCGGGCTCTAATGGGAACGGCAGCCACGTTAAATAGAGAGCAGAGTTGCCTCCATGTCTAGACCACTGCCTCAGACGGCTGACTAGGGCCCTAGGAAACACATTAGATTTTCCCCCAAATTTTGAAAAAAAAAAAAAAAAACATTTTAGTTTTAATGGTTAAATTAAATTTTAATAATCAAAAAGCATGCCTAATTGATTGAAGTCATGAAACATAGACAATTTAACAACAATGTATTGCTTAAGTTAAAAAAAGTACACATTTAGAGCTCTTCCAAAATTGTTTCCCTAGGTTTTTTTTTTTGTTGCATTTTAATGGTTTAAATTTTAATAATCAAAAAGCATGCCTAATTGATTGAAGTCATGAAACATAGACAATTTAACAACAATGTATTGCTTAAGTTAAAAAAAGTACACATTTAGAGCTCTTCCAAAATTGTTTCCCTAGGTTTTTTTTTTTGTTGCATTTTAATGGTTTAAATTTTAATAATCAAGAAGCGCAAAAGTCTAATCATTTTCATAAAACTTTAACAACTCAAAAATTACATTAATATGGCAGTATGAAATGTTTTACTTGTTTTTTCTTTAATACAAATGTATTATCAAAGACGGTGGTAATCAAGGCATTGACGATTTAATTAAACTTTTAAAATAGAATCAAATGAAAATGTAACATTTCCTTTTTCTTTTTTCCACAACAGAGGTTTACTGTTAAAATTAAAATACGGTGGAAAGATTGTGTGATATTCTTAAAAAAAAAAAACACAGTTTTAATATTGTTATTACTCTGAGATGATATTATGGTAATATATGTTTTACAGTTCAAGCACAGCTGTATTTGGGCGGGCTGCAGTGAGTCTCTGGTGTACCTGAAGCAGTGTTCCTGATCTTATTCTGATCATCGTGTGTCTTCTCGCCGCGTCTCTAACCGTCTGTGCTTCTCTCCGTCTAGTGCACGTTCGAGGGCTGCGGGAAGCGCTTCTCTCTGGACTTTAACCTTCGGACGCACGTCCGGATTCACACCGGGGACCGGCCCTACGTTTGCCCCTTCGACGGCTGCAATAAAAAGTTCGCTCAGTCCACCAACCTCAAATCACACATTCTGACACACGCCAAAGCCAAAACCAGCCAATGAACTGCGGCGCGGCGTGGTGTCCTCAAGCATCGTAACACTGGAGACGTGAAGCCGTGCTCCAGCTCTCGCACACGGACTGGAAGGAAGCGCCGCCAGTGACTGGAAACGCCCTGCATTCATAACGCCGCTCTGTCGGCCGAGGAACCGAGCCGAGCTCCTCCAGCCCATCCTCGGATGATGCTTTTTACCACATAAACGACAAAAGAGAACAAGGGACTGTTGCTTCATTCTTTTCCCCTTTTACTTCGTTCTCTCTGGTCTTCATCGACGTATCGCTTTTAATTCTCTATTTCTCCAAGTGTGCATATTGTACACTTATTTTGGGAGATGCTTGTGATCGTGAATAATCCCTGAGAGTTTGATGTTGGTTGCTGTCTCTTCCTCTGTTGTGTGTGGTGTAGTGGAAGCGGTGCTAATCGGAGCGGCTGTGATCACGTAGAGTCCTCGTAAGCGGCGGTCGGTCGCACCACGGTAAACCACAGGTAAACTGTCGCTTTCTCTTTGTTAGAATGTATTGTAAAGGTCCAAACCATGAACTATCCTTTGTTAATATTGACAGCTATATTTACACCTCACCTGTATTTCAGCAAACTACGATTAAAGAGGAAAATATCAGCTTTTGTCAACTTAATTTGCTTTCCTGGAATCACACTGACGTTAAAGGAAATGTGAAATATTGTCTTCAGTATACAGTCCAAACATTTAACAGACATAAGCTTGTTATTTTTGTCTTATTTTATATACGATTATAATATTTGTGTTTTTTAACATTTATATTTCGGTTTTTATTTTATGCTGAAGTTTTAGTAATTGTGTTGTCATTTTTAGCAAATATTTCTATATATTTAATTTGTTTCAGTTTTATAAATCAATTTAAACTCATTTCAGGTAGTTGCCCATTTATTTTATTTCAGTTTTATTTTATTTTCAGCTCGTTAGCTAGACAGTTAGCATCAGCTAACATTGACTTATTTTCAGCATGGTTATGAATAAACATGTATATTTGTCTACTCGGCTAGTTGATCCAGATACATAGTAACTTAGGTTGTTACTTGTGAGTTCAGTTCACTGAGTCTCGCACTAAACGAATCATTTGAATCAGTGAGTCGTCGACTCGAGAACAGCTGCGATCGGATCATTCCAATTCGTCAATGAATCGTTTGGTGCGATTTGCGAACCGATTTAATGGGTTAATTGAAAAGAATCAGTTCGTTCTTGAATCAGACACCGCTTCTGCGTCTCGGAGCACGTGATATATTATAAGGAGTAACGATACGTTTTATGAAACGTAGTGAAGTGAAAAGTACGATCTTATGCTTTGGAATGTAGTGAAGTAAAAGTAAAAGTTACTCAAAATAAAACGACTCCAGTAAAGTACAGATACTTGAAAATGCACTTAAGTACAGTAACGAAGTTAAACTACTAGTCTGTGTAGCGCCCTCTAGTGGTCGGGCTGGTAATGCCTCGCTCATTAGTCCAGTTCATCTCCATCAAAGCAGATCATTTGCATATCAGCTGCCTTAATGCTTTTTTAATGTTTCTCTGGTTCTCAGTGACTGTGGCTGATGAGGAAGCTGTGATCCTCCAGCTCCTGAGCTTTAATTAGCCCAGATTAATCGTTAGACTTCATGAAGACTCAACAGCTGCTTCACATCCAGTGACACACACACACACACACACACACAACACTAGTGTTGCTTTCGTCAACGAAAATGATGACTAAATATCGTCGTCAACGAACCTTTATCACGTGACGAGACGAGACGCAACGTAAATGCTGGTCATGTGACGATGACTATAATTAAATGTATAATGCAATATTGTTGACGAATAAAAACGAGACTAAATGTGGTTTACAAAATAAAAACTATGCTAAAATGTCTCTTCATTTTCGTTGACCGATACGAAATGTTATAACGTTATTTCGTCTGGTTTAGTCGCGTTATTATTATTATTATGTTGCAGTATTTCTGTTTCCGGCGTCTCGCTTCAGGGGCTGCATCAGGTTCCTCACACCCACTCGCCGCATTATTTAGAGCAGTGTTTCCAGACCGGGGTGCCGTGAAAAAAATCATTTTTGAATATTTTTAAATTGCTAAAATGTTCAAAAAAGCAGCTATTATATACTATCCATTTCTGATGTCGCCAATAATTAGAGATGCACTGAAATTCCGGCTGCCGAAAATGAGTTCGCTCAGGATTCACTTTCACGTGGCGTGACGCTCTGTGTATTATCCGCTCTGTGCGTGCACGCTCCACTCGTGTACCGCTCATGCTCATCGGAACAGCAAAGTCCACTTAAAAATCAAACTTACAGCACACGTGGATGTAGTGCAGTACTGTTTCTGTCTGCAATAGCCCTACTGTGTGTAACGTGGTGTGGTATATGAGCAGCTCTGGTAACTGCCCTCTCATTCATTGATCTGCTAACCGCATGTTATGCTCACGTGTCCTCTGATAATAATAGCTTTCTAGGATTAAACATTATTTGGATAATTGGTAAAAAAAAAAAATTTCTTAATAGCCCTCCTGGGTGTTAGACCTACCTGAAAAACTAAAAAGCTATTTATTTCATTTGTAGGGCTATCATGATTTTTTTTATTTGTGCTATCATTAGTAATTTCTTTATTTGTTCTTATTTTATTATTAACTGCTTAGCCTCCTTGTCATTTTTTATTCAATTCAAAGTTTTAAATCAAGCTATCTCGTGCTACTGCACCACAATTACCCAGCTGTAAACTCAAAAATACACTAAACTGTGTTTAATTAGCATTATAACTAGCTATCTCACAATGTTTACATATGAATAAAAGCCTACATTAAAATCTGTCATATAAATTGGTCTCTTCACTAGAAATGAGTCTACTGATCGCCACCACTGATAGACACATTTATTTTATAATATTAAAAATATCTGTATGACATTATATTCTGCAGTTCTTCTGTACCGAATATCTACACTTTTCAAATTATCACATCGAAGTTCAATTCAAATTTAATTCAAATATTGTGACGAAATTAATTTTGTAGGGTGCCACAAATTTATTAGAATTTCCAAAGGGTGCCGCGACTAAAGAAAGGTTGGGAAACACTGATTCAGCAGACGAAAACTTTATTTAAGTTTATGTGTGTGTACTTCTAACATGTTTGGTTGGTAAAATAAATGTTGTAAATTCAAATCCGAGCGTCTTCCGTGTCTGGAATGGATGTATTCTTGAGTCTATAAGGTAACAATAATATAATAAGATAACCTTGTTTGAAATGGGTTTGGCT
>NW_015506103.1:76528-112808 GCF_001515645.1 Sinocyclocheilus grahami | reverse complement strand
ACACACACACACTCGCTCTCTCTCTCTCACACACACACACACACACACACACACACACTCATGCGAGTACACAAATGTGATCATAACAGCAGTAATGGTGTGTTTGCTGCTTGATATTGAACCGGAAGTCTTGCACATTCACAGAGGTGGATAAAGCATAGAATAACCCGCAGCCCACTTTCTCCTAATTAAAAAGATTGGAAAATGATTTCTAGAAATATCTGTAGGGTTATTTTAAAACTCACTCGCTCTCAGATCATGAGTTTGTTTCTTCATCAGATCTGGAGAAATTGCATCAGTGTCTCACTGCAAGTGAATGGGTGCCGTCAGAACGAGAGTCCAAACAGCTGATAAAAACATCACAAGTAATCCACAGCACTCCAGTCCATCAGTTAACATCTGGAGAAGACAAAAGCTGAAACACATCCAGCATTAAGACGCTTTTAACTAAAACACATAGAGTCCATAATCCATAATAACTCTTCCTCCAGAGAGTCAGTGTTCTGGTGTGAATCAGGAGAGAAATCTGCACAGATCAAGCAGCGTTTAAACAGCTCTAAACACATATGTGGCTGGATTCTGATGCGAGAGATAACAGCAGATGCACTTTTTCACTGGAGGAAGTGTTGTTATGGATTATGGACTCTATGTGTTTTAGTTAAAAGCGTCTTAATGCTGGATTTGTCTCAGCTTTTGTCTTCTCCAGATGTTCACTGATGGACTGGAGTGCTGTGGATTATTGTGATGTTTATCAGCTGTCTGGACTCTCATTCTGACGGCACCCATTCAGAACACCGTTAGCAGATCAGGTGTGTGATCTGTGTTTTGGGAGCATTGATTTTAAAAGGATGTTCTCCACAGGGATATTTGGATATTTAAGATGCATTATTAATGTTTCTCATGTTAATATTTCATAGTGGTGCAGGTATTGCATTGGGTTGTGATGTGGAATCGTTTCTGTGTGTCTTTGCTGCGAGCTCTGCTGGATTTCACATGCAGAAATATGTTGCCACGGTAACTGAGACATGCAGCAGATCCGCTCGAATCCCTCGGAGGCGTCAGGAGCGCTAAAATAAACCTGCAGAGGTCCGATCCGATCCATTGATAACAGCAGCAGCCGCTGTTTGACATTAATGCGAAATATTACAGTGATCAAAGAATCATTTTTAAGTTGCATATGTAAATGTGAATATAATACAATATAATTTTAATGTATAATGTAACATTAATGTATATAATACTAATATAGAATTTATGTAAATAAAATCTTATTTTAAAGTAATTATACATAAATGTAATTTATAACCGATAATTATATATATGTAAAAAGTATATGCTTTATTATAATAAAAAAATAAAAATTTTCTTTGAAACAGCTGTGAAAGTCTCTTCTGTAAGCCATGTAATGAGTGCCGTCGCATTATTTCAGAGTAACTACAGCCGCGCATGCGCTTCAGTGCATTTCTAAAGAAACACGACACCACGAAGAGCCAGAGACGATCCGAGACTGAGCTTCTGAGAAAACCCCATCAGAGTGCTTTTACCAGAGCATTAAACACGCTCGTTATTATTGGAAACAGCAGACCAAACTACATTTCCCATCATCCTCTCTCACGCTTTGCATTCAGACGGAGAGAGATAACAGCAGATGCACTTTTTCACTGGAGGAAGTGTTGTTATGGATTATGGACTCTATGTGTTTTAGTTAAAAGCGTCTTAATGCTGGATTTGTCTCAGCTTTTGTCTTCTCCAGATGTTCACTGATGGACTGGAGTGCTGTGGATTATTGTGATGTTTTTATCAGCTGTTTGCACTCTCGTTCTGACGGCACCCATTCACTGCAGAGCATCCATCATGGCGTGAAGTGAATGTGCAGTTGTTTTTCAGACTCTGATCACATCTGGATCATTGATCGGCTGACTGATGTGCAGCTGATGTCAGTCGAGCGTCTCGTTTGTTGAACACCGTTTCAGTCGCAGCAGATCAGGTGTGTGATCTGTGTTTTGGGAGCATTGATTTTAAAAGGATGTTCTCCACAGGGATATTTACCCCATGCAGATGCATTATTAATGTTTCTCATGTTAATATTTCATAGTGGTGCAGGTATTGCATTGGGTTGTGATGTGGAATCGTTTCTGTGTGTCTTTGCTGCGAGCTCTGCTGGATTTCACATGCAGAAATATGTTGCCACGGTAACTGAGACATGCAGCAGATCCGCTCGAATCCCTCGGAGGCGTCAGGAGCGCTAAAATAAACCTGCAGAGGTCCGATCCGATCCATTGATAACAGCAGCAGCCGCTGTTTGACATTAATGCGAAATATTACAGTGATCAAAGAATCATTTTTAAGTTGCATATGTAAATGTGAATATAATACAATATAATTTTAATGTATAATGTAACATTAATGTATATAATACTAATATAGAATTTATGTAAATAAAATCTTATTTTAAAGTAATTATACATAAATGTAATTTATAACCGATAATTATATATATGTAAAAAGTATATGCTTTATTATAATAAAAAAATAAAAATTTTCTTTGAAACAGCTGTGAAAGTCTCTTCTGTAAGCCATGTAATGAGTGCCGTCGCATTATTTCAGAGTAACTACAGCCGCGCATGCGCTTCAGTGCATTTCTAAAGAAACACGACACCACGAAGAGCCAGAGAGGATCCGAGACTGAGCTTCTGAGAAAACCCCATCAGAGTGCTTTTACCAGAGCATTAAACACGCTCGTTATTATTGGAAACAGCAGACCAAACTACATTTCCCATCATCCTCTCTCACGCTTTGCATTCAGACGGAGTAATCGCATTCAATATTAACCCGGATGTTCATTCAGAGCACATTTCCCTCCATTAATAATGCATATGCTTGGAATTGCATCTGCGCTTATTATGATTCTTTGTTTATAATGTCTCTCCACAGGTATGAGGATAGTGTCCATCAGGCTGTCCTCGTCGCAGCGGCTTAATTAGCTCATGAATAAATCAGCAGGACGGAGTATAATGAACGACTGCTTCGTTATTCTTTCTCTCGCTCTTTTTATAGAAGATAATAGAAATTACTCGGAGTCTCCGTAGACTCAAATGCACTTTTTTTTTTATCATGCTCACCTCTTGCCCAAACCGGTTCTCGGCCATGAACAGTTAGAAGCTCTTTAATAACATAATCACACACATATGATGTTATGTGATTTATGTAGTTCTAACAATGTAACCGTGTCTTCGTCACATGATATAACTGAAGCTCTCAGAACGTTCTGGCAAGGTTCTCCGTAAGTTATGAACACAAACGTTCTTGTAGTAACGTTAATGTGTTAATCTGCTCTTTAATAATGTTCTCAAAACATTAGCACAAAAACCTTATTTGTACATCTTACATGGATCGGTTTTTATGAAATGTGACCCTGGAGCACAAAACCAGTCATAAAGGTCAATTTTGTGAAATTGAGATCTATGCATCATGAAACACAAACCTGCCGAAAATCTCATGCGCATCTTTTATTAATGTGAGTCTTCAGGACACACACCGAGAAACGTCGTAGCATTTTAATATCGATAACGAGCGAGAGAAACCCTCGCAATGCATTCATAATCTGTAGACCGTTTTCACATTCCTGGACCCAAAGCATTGTTATATAAAACAGTCGTAACTTAATATTTTTCAACTAAAACAATATTGTATCTGATCAGCAACTTCTCATTAATGAGTTTTCAATGTTACCACGCTTTTACTGCATTTATCCCTTTTTTTAAATTAATTTATGAGAAATTCTATTTGAATATTTCATTGTGTGAATTTTATAAGAACATAAAATCTGAGAATTATCAGTATTATCCCCATTGAAATTAATGGATTAATTAAATTCCTTTGAATTTATAACTCATGATTGCGCAATCCAAATTTATGAAACCTATATATATCCATTTCTAACAAAACATCAAAACAACATAAATAGTTTTCAAATAAAATAAATTAGTTTCGCTTGCATAAACGTTCCATTTCTGATAATAAAAAAGTGATACATTTTTCAAGCTGCAATAGTTTATCAATAGTCGTACATATTCATGTTCATCAAATGCAGTCCCAAAAGTGTGTGAGAGATGGGGAAAGGCTAAATATATTTTACAAAGGTTTTTTACACTAATATAACTCCATAGTTAATTTTACAAAAAAATATTTTTGACACTAATGGTGCTCCATACACACCCGGGTCAACACAAAACCTGTTACATCTCTTAAAAAAAATAACTGTAAAAAAAATCTGATAAATAAATGTTGTGTATTTTGAGTGTCTTAAAGCATTTGCAACGTTTCGCTCCCTTACTAAAAACTATGCATTTGTTAGACATTTTTAACATATCTCTTCTGCGTTCTGAGGGTTTAGAACTGCTCTTCTTTCATCACCTTCATGCCGTTGCTTTGAACACGAGGATTAACACTTCTAAAAATAATTTTGACTTCGAGACCTTCTGCTTCATCAAACACATCATCTTCAGCCAGTCAGCTCCATCATCATCCAGCTGCTGCTTTCAGATTCGTTCGTGTTTCCTTTTAAATACCCGAAGGAAAAGCTGCGCAGCTACATCTGAGATTCCTCAACACCATCAGCGCTGATTTACCTATTAAACCGTTTTAGCAGAAGATTAAACCCTCGTTAGAAAGTACATTTATGTCTAATGAACAAGTCCAACACGAGGCGATGTGATTAGAAAACATTTGTCTTTGCACTGAGTGCAGTGCACTTTCTGGCCTCTGAATAAAAGCACTTTCTAAGAAATGTCAAAGATTTTTCCTCTTGTTGGACTCGCTCTTCCACAAATTAAGGCCTAAAAAGATCTTAAATCAGAGCAGAAAGTCTTACATTCATGAAGTCGTGGCATTAAATTAATTTCCTTCCTTACTTGGTTGTAAAAAGGTTTTAAAGTCTTAAATCTACCTTCATAAAACCTATAAATTTTTTGAAGCTCATGCACCAAAGTATATTCCAATTGCAAAATTCTTACATTTTTGCCGCCGACGTTTCGACTGCATTTTCTGTCCTTTATTCACAAATGCACAATGCACCGCGAGTCATAATTAACACGTGCACGCGTATCATTTTCACATTTTATTTTACACAACGTAACATGTTTGTAACTATGCAGTGTATTATTCCATAAAACAAAGAAATATACAAGTCGTAGTATTGTTTTACTATATGCAGGAAACCGTATTTAATTTGTGCTTAAAAAAACATCGTCCTCTTGACAGTCCGAGATTATAACACACGTACGGTGGCCTGAAACTATTAAAAACCACTGAATTCACGTGAAGTGCAAAGTCCTCCGTTATAATGTGCTTTCCAGAACCCACTCGGACTGGGACAGCGAGGATCTCCCGCTGCGCCTCTCGCCCGAGTCCATCTGGGGAATATCGCCGCCGCTCATGGATAAGCTGCGTTTGGAACGCAGCGGCTGCGGGTAGCTCATGTACGCCGGATGTTTGCACGAGTCTACGTTCAGCGAGTGACGGCGGCTCACACGCACGCAGCCCACCGGGAACGTTAATGTGTTAATCTGCTCTTTAATAATGTTCTCAAAACATTAGCACAAAAACCTTATTTGTACATCTTACATGGATCGGTTTTTATGAAATGTGACCCTGGAGCACAAAACCAGTCATAAAGGTCAATTTTGTGAAATTGAGATCTATGCATCATGAAACACAAACCTGCCGAAAATCTCATGCGCATCTTTTATTAATGTGAGTCTTCAGGACACACACCGAGAAACGTCGTAGCATTTTAATATCGATAACGAGCGAGAGAAACCCTCGCAATGCATTCATAATCTGTAGACCGTTTTCACATTCCTGGACCCAAAGCATTGTTATATAAAACAGTCGTAACTTCATATTTTTCAACTAAAACAATATTGTATCTGATCAGCAACTTCTCATTAATGAGTTTTCAATGTTACCACGCTTTTACTGCATTTATCCCTTTTTTAAAATTAATTTATGAGAAATTCTATTTGAATATTTCATTGTGTGAATTTTATAAGAACATAAAATCTGAGAATTATCAGTATTATCCCCATTGAAATTAATGGATTAATTAAATTCCTTTGAATTTATAACTCATGATTGCGCAATCCAAATTTATGAAACCTATATATATCCATTTCTAACAAAACATCAAAACAACATAAATAGTTTTCAAATAAAATAAATTAGTTTCGCTTGCATAAACGTTCCATTTCTGATAATAAAAAAGTGATACATTTTTCAAGCTGCAATAGTTTATCAATAGTCGTACATATTCATGTTCATCAAATGCAGTCCCAAAAGTGTGTGAGAGATGGGGAAAGGCTAAATATATTTTACAAAGGTTTTTTACACTAATATAACTCCATAGTTAATTTTACAAAAAAATATTTTTGACACTAATGGTGCTCCATACACACCCGGGTCAACACAAAACCTGTTACATCTCTTAAAAAAAATAACTGTAAAAAAAATCTGATAAATAAATGTTGTGTATTTTGAGTGTCTTAAAGCATTTGCAACGTTTCGCTCCCTTACTAAAAACTATGCATTTGTTAGACATTTTTAACATATCTCTTCTGCGTTCTGAGGGTTTAGAACTGCTCTTCTTTCATCACCTTCATGCCGTTGCTTTGAACACGAGGATTAACACTTCTAAAAATAATTTTGACTTCGAGACCTTCTGCTTCATCAAACACATCATCTTCAGCCAGTCAGCTCCATCATCATCCAGCTGCTGCTTTCAGATTCGTTCGTGTTTCCTTTTAAATACCCGAAGGAAAAGCTGCGCAGCTACATCTGAGATTCCTCAACACCATCAGCGCTGATTTACCTATTAAACCGTTTTAGCAGAAGATTAAACCCTCGTTAGAAAGTACATTTATGTCTAATGAACAAGTCCAACACGAGGCGATGTGATTAGAAAACATTTGTCTTTGCACTGAGTGCAGTGCACTTTCTGGCCTCTGAATAAAAGCACTTTCTAAGAAATGTCAAAGATTTTTCCTCTTGTTGGACTCGCTCTTCCACAAATTAAGGCCTAAAAAGATCTTAAATCAGAGCAGAAAGTCTTACATTCATGAAGTCGTGGCATTAAATTAATTTCCTTCCTTACTTGGTTGTAAAAAGGTTTTAAAGTCTTAAATCTACCTTCATAAAACCTATAAATTTTTTGAAGCTCATGCACCAAAGTATATTCCAATTGCAAAATTCTTACATTTTTGCCGCCGACGTTTCGACTGCATTTTCTGTCCTTTATTCACAAATGCACAATGCACCGCGAGTCATAATTAACACGTGCACGCGTATCATTTTCACATTTTATTTTACACAACGTAACATGTTTGTAACTATGCAGTGTATTATTCCATAAAACAAAGAAATATACAAGTCGTAGTATTGTTTTACTATATGCAGGAAACCGTATTTAATTTGTGCTTAAAAAAACATCGTCCTCTTGACAGTCCGAGATTATAACACACGTACGGTGGCCTGAAACTATTAAAAACCACTGAGTTCACGTGAAGTGCAAAGTCCTCCGTTATAATGTGCTTTCCAGAACCCACTCGGACTGGGACAGCGAGGATCTCCCGCTGCGCCTCTCGCCCGAGTCCATCTGGGGAATATCGCCGCCGCTCATGGATAAGCTGCGTTTGGAACGCAGCGGCTGCGGGTAGCTCATGTACGCCGGATGTTTGCACGAGTCTACGTTCAGCGAGTGACGGCGGCTCACACGCACGCAGCCCACCGGGACCGTCTGGTAGTTGTGGAGGTTCGACGCCGGCGTCACCATGGTGGAGTAGGCGCGCACGGTTGGACGCAGCTTGGCCGAGTTGTTCTTGTTGGTGTTGTCTGGCTCTACGTTGACTTGCGTGTCCGTGCGTGCCGGACGAACCGGACTGGGGGATGCGGGATGCCAGCTGTGACTGGCGGCGGATGTGGTGACGGTGCAGTCCGGAAGAGCCGGCTTGGACTGTCGGGATGGCATGGATTCGCTCTGCGGCGATACCTTCCGACACGCGTCTGGACCCAGAACCTGCTTGGACATGGACTTGATGATGCCACACACCTGATGCTCGGACTGAGAGTGCATGTCGCCCAGCTCCACGCCTTTATCCGCGCCCTCCTGCTGGCACAGCCGGTAGCGCACAATGAGGAAGATGATGAAGGCCAGGACGGACGCCACGATCATGCCGCCGATGATGACCACGATGGTGCCGCCGAGGAACTGTGACTGCATGAAGTGGCAGCGCATATACTGCGGCTCGGTGGCGAAGTGAACGCAGCCCACCACGCGTGTGGCCGTCAGCGCGGTCATGGCGTCGTCGTAAATGGCCAGAACGCACAGGTCGTACGTAGTTCCTGCTGCCAGGTTGTTGACCGTGATGCTTTTACTGGTCGGAGGAATCATTCTGCAAGAAACATGCAGTCAGAAACACTGCTAGAACCAATCAACGTGCATCATTCAGAACATAATCAATGAGCTGTTATTCATCATTTGATCCCATTAGGGATGCATTGTTATAGGAAGGAACTTCCTTTAGTACTTTTGAGGACGAGAAAGTGTAAGAAATGCACAAATGTTGAGAAATCGAACATCGTTGTGGGAACATTGTTTTGAAATGTTCCTAAAATGTTGCAAAGTGTCCAGTTTTCTTGTGATTCTAACGTTATTTAAATGTTACCAAAAAGTTTCTCACAACATTCTACTAACTATACTGTTTCCAAAAATGTGTTTGAACGTTTGTTTTTAGTAGTCTAAAAACATTAAAATGTCCAGTTTTCTTGTCATGACTATAATGTAATTTCTCACATCGTTCTACTAAATATAATATTATTTGAAAGTTCTTTAATAATATTGGAAGAACGTTAAAATGTCCAGTTTCTTGTCGTGATTATAACGTTATTTTAAGGTTATGAAAACACTTCTTAGAAGTTCATCAAGGACAATCATAACGATGTTTTGAAGAATGTTGATCTCAGAACATTTTCTCTCGATGTTATGAGAATGTATACCAAATATTAATAAAGTTCCATAAACATTACTTTAGGCCTAACATTTATATAACTTTTAAAAGAACGTTAGTGAAAGTTGTGAGAACGTTCCCTGTTAGCCGGGATCTTAAAAAATCGAAACATTCTTAAATGAAGATATATTTACTCGAGGAAGTCTTGTTTTCTGAGAAATTTGCCAAAATGAACAAACCTGTCATTGACTTCAGAAAAAAAATCTTCTACTTTTCTCTTTGAAGGGAAGATAAACTAATCAAAACTGATGAATTTATTTGTGTCCACTTCCATTTATTCCTTACATTTTTCTTTTCATGCTATTATGAATAACCAATCAGTAACTAAGTCTCACAGGATAACACTGTTGTTTTATTCACCAAAAATAACTGGTTCATAAGAGTCATTAATTCGGGAATCAGACTGCACTGGTTGCTCTGTACGGTTTTGATTCACTAAAAAGAACCGGCTCATAAGACTCATTCAATACTGCAATTACGCGCCACTGTAAAGTAAATTTAGAAACATAATTTTAGTACAGTTTTCTGTTCACATAGACAGAAAAATGCATGTGCAAGGAACATTAACGGAACCAAACTTTATTTATTTAAAAATAATTCCCAACCCTACTCATCAATCTGACTGCACTGACACTATTAGATGAGAATAGATCCTGAACCCAGCTAACAAAAATATGTTGATGTTCCCATAAAGTAAAAAAAAATGTTCTGAATGTTCTTTGAACCCCCAAAAGAGAACGTTCCATTGTATCATTTTGCAAACATTATGTGAACGTTACTTTGGAATGTTCTGAAACAAGTTGTAACATTTATAAAAACGTTAGACGAACGTCCAACTAAAACGTCTCAGGAAAAAACATTCCATGTATGAATAATGTTGTTGTGCTAACGTTTTGAGAACATAATTAATTACTGGAAGAATGTTTGTTCATAACTTTGAGAGAACCTTGCCAAAAGTTATAAAAATGTTATTTCTGAAGGTTCTCTGAACGCTCAAAATGTCCAGTGAGATGCTTTTTTCTTGGTTATATGAATGTTAAGGGAACATTCCGTTGTATCATTTTGTTACTTTTGAATGTTCTCTGAAAGTTCTGAAACAAGTAGCAACATTTAAAATATGTTAGACGAACATCCAACTAAACCGTTTCAGGAAAAGCATTCCATGAACGACACATTAACGTTTTTGTGCTAACATTTTGAAAACATTAAAGACCAGATAACTTTGACCAAATGTTCCATTAATGTTAAGTTCTCCGAACATTCCCTGTTAACTGAACTGAGCTGAACAACGACTCTGTCGTTGTCTTTAAATATTTTAAAAATATCTTAATCTGTGTTTCGAAGATGAACGAAGGTCTTACAGGTTTGAAACGACATGAGGGTGAGTAATTAATGACAGAATTTTCATTTTTGGGTGAACTATCCCTATCCCAGCTGTGCACTGCTCTCTGAAATCATTTAATATTGTAAGGTGTTTAAAACCAAAACAGGCTCACCTGTACACTAATGAGTCATCGTAAGTGCCGTTGTATTGGACCTGGAACATCCGAATCCCTGGGATATTCCTCTGAAAGTTGAACTTCACCAGAGCCGTGGCTGCGGTGATCTCCGAGATCAGGACCCTCTTCTCCTGTCCACCCTTGTTGCCCATCGAGGAGCCTCCGTCTCCGCTTGTCTTGGCAGAAGTGGCGATGTCAGACGACCCCGGGTCCGGCTCTTGGACCATACTGGTGTCGTTGGTGAAATGTGGAAGTTTAGTGATGAGCAGATCCACTGTCTGCTGCGCCTCTCCAGATGGGTTAGACGCGACACAAGTGAAAGTCCCAGAGTCCTTGACCGTGCTGATTAGGATGTCCAGTGTCCCGTCCGAGTGGAGGACGGTGCGACTGGAGTTGAATACCAGCTTCCCGTCCGGAGCGATCCAATGCATGACGGGATATGGGTCGCCGCGGGCTTTGCAGCGCAAGGAAACCTGCTGGCCTTCGAGAGCACGAGTCTCTTGCGAGTGTCTAGTGATGAGCGGCGGCTCGCACAGGAACTCCTCCTCGGATACGGTCCAGAAATAGCGTCCGGCGAGATGCTGTGGAGCCGCGCAGGTCTCCAGATCATCCTCGCGCCGCAGCCGTCGAAGCCACAGCAACTCGCAGTTACAATGCAGCGGGTTTCCTCCGAAACTTAACGCGAACGACGACGGACCCAAAACGCCAGACGTGGCTAAAACTCCAGCGCGCTGGAAGACCGGATCGGGCGGAAGCTTGTGGAGCTTATTGGACGTTACATCCAGACGCTTGAGAAACAAGTAGCAACATTTAAAATATGTTAGACGAACATCCAACTAAACCGTTTCAGGAAAAGCATTCCATGAACGACACATTAACGTTTTTGTGCTAACATTTTGAAAACATTAAAGACCAGATAACTTTGACCAAATGTTCCATTAATGTTAAGTTCTCCGAACATTCCCTGTTAACTGAACTGAGCTGAACAACGACTCTGTCGTCTTCTTTAAAGCCCGTTCACACCAAGAACGATAACTATAAAGATAACGATAAAGATATAGTTCTAAAAATCGTTCTCAATATTAAAGAACAGCAGCGTCCACACCACAGCTATAACGATAAAGGCACAGAGAAACGATATCGTTGGAATCACTTTCAGAATGATTTTTTCCCATCTGTTGAATGATAAAACGCTGACGGCCAATCAGAATCCGTCCTGCCGTAACGAGCTGGAGAATTTAAAGCAGCAGACGAGCGTGCGCTTGGAATAAACAGAAGATATCGTCTGTTGTGTGGACGCTAATATAGTTATCTTTAAAGTTATCGTTCTTGTGTGAACGGTCCAGTAGAGCTGCTTCACAGCTGAAAGTTTCTTCATAATTGATCAATTTTACAACATTAATACTGTTTTCTGTTTATTAATGTGAAGCTGTAAATGAGACTTTTTATTTAAAGGGATAGTTCACCCAAAAATACAAATTCTGTCATTAATTACTCACCCTCATGTTGTTTCAAACCCGTAAGACAAATTCTTTGTAACACAAATTAAGATATTTTCAATGGAATCTGAGAGCTCTCTGACCCTGCATAGACAGCAACGCAACTGAAATGTTCGGCTGCTTCACGCCGGATCGGTTTCGCACGTTGTTTGCACTTTGATTTGAATGAAAACAACATATCCGCGTGACGCAGCTGGCACAGAACAGCATGCGCTGTTTACGTCCAGCTGTTATTCTCCAAAATGGCACCAGGGTGATGCGGAGGAGACTAATTGTTGAATAAAGTCGTTTTCTTTTTTCTTTTGCGCACAAAGTATTCTCGTAGCTTCGTATAATTGCGGTTGAACCACTGATGTCACATGGATTATTTTACAGATCTCCTTGCTACGTTTCTGGACTTGGGAACATTTCAGTTGTGTTGCTGTCTATGCAGGGTCAGACAGCTCTGATTCCATCGAAAATATCTTAATCTGTGTTTCGAAGATGAACGAAGGTCTTACGGGTTTGAAACGACATGAGGGTGAGTAATTAATGACAGAATTTTCATTTTTGGGTGAACTATCCCTATCCCAGCTGTGCACTGCTCTCTGAAATCATTTAATATTGTAAGGTGTTTAAAACCAAAACAGGCTCACCTGTACACTAATGAGTCATCGTAAGTGCCGTTGTATTGGACCTGGAACATCCGAATCCCTGGGATATTCCTCTGAAAGTTGAACTTCACCAGAGCCGTGGCTGCGGTGATCTCCGAGATCAGGACCCTCTTCTCCTGTCCACCCTTGTTGCCCATCGAGGAGCCTCCGTCTCCGCTTGTCTTGGCAGAAGTGGCGATGTCAGACGACCCCGGGTCCGGCTCTTGGACCATACTGGTGTCGTTGGTGAAATGTGGAAGTTTAGTGATGAGCAGATCCACTGTCTGCTGCGCCTCTCCAGATGGGTTAGACGCGACACAAGTGAAAGTCCCAGAGTCCTTGACCGTGCTGATTAGGATGTCCAGTGTCCCGTCCGAGTGGAGGACGGTGCGACTGGAGTTGAATACCAGCTTCCCGTCCGGAGCGATCCAATGCATGACGGGATATGGGTCGCCGCGGGCTTTGCAGCGCAAGGAAACCTGCTGGCCTTCGAGAGCACGAGTCTCTTGCGAGTGTCTAGTGATGAGCGGCGGCTCGCACAGGAACTCCTCCTCGGATACGGTCCAGAAATAGCGTCCGGCGAGATGCTGTGGAGCCGCGCAGGTCTCCAGATCATCCTCGCGCCGCAGCCGTCGAAGCCACAGCAACTCGCAGTTACAATGCAGCGGGTTTCCTCCGAAACTTAACGCGAACGACGACGGACCCAAAACGCCAGACGTGGCTAAAACTCCAGCGCGCTGGAAGACCGGATCGGGCGGAAGCTTGTGGAGCTTATTGGACGTTACATCCAGACGCTTGAGCTTCTGAAGCCCGGAGAAGGTCCCTTCGGGAATGTAGTTGATCATGTTGTGGTCCAGGTTTAAGGTGTGTAGGTTGCTCATGAGCTGGATGGCGATCCACGGCACGCTCTCCAGGTTGTTGTAGGATAAATCCAGCTCTTCCAGCGCGAGAAGGTCGTTGAACGCTCCTATGTGGATGTGCGTGAGCTGGTTGTTGTTGAGAATGAGATGGTGCAGCTTGGACATGCCGCTAAACGTATCGTTCGTTATGTGGGTCAAGCGGTTGCTGTCCAGATGAAGGGCGCGGAGGTTCTCCAAATCGTTGAAAGCGTGAGGCGTGACCGATCCTATCGTGTTCCTAGAGAGCGTCAGGTCCACCAGTTTGGTCATGTTGGCGAAATCCTTCTGCTTGATGCCCGTGATGAAGTTGTCCCCCAGTCGGAGCTCGACGGTGCGTCTGTCGATGTTTGGAGGGACAAACAGCAGCCCCTTTTTATCACACAAGGTGGCCAGATTGGGGGACAAAACCTGGCAAATGCAGCGCTTGGGACATACTTGGATCTTCTGGGCCTTTAACGCCAATACAACAACCATCAAATAAACCAGTAGCGTCTCCATCTGGGTTCTGGGTATTGGTTAAGCAACCTGTGAAGCAAGCAAACAGAGACGATTCTCATTATCAGTGGCAGATCAAGAGCAGTGAATGTGACAGGCTGAAAGAAATGAATACTTTTATTCAGTAAGGACACATTAAATTGATCAAATATTTTGCAACATTATAAATGTCGCTTTTGATCAATGAACACTGTTCTTTTGAGCTTTCTATATTATTCTATTCACAGTTTCCACTACATTGATAATAATCAGAAATGTTTCTTATGCAGAAAAATCTGCATATTTGAATGATTTCTGACACTGATCAAAACTGAATTTTCAGCATCATTACTCCAGTCTTCAATTACATTTGACAATAGATTCACACAGAAACCAGCTGTTTTAAATTGTAAAAATATTTCATAATTTTTACTGTGTTTTTGATCAAATAAATGCAGCCCTGGTGAGCAGAAGAGACTTGGCAGTGTACAAGCTCTGACAAAACAGATGAGTGGTTGATATTGCCTAAATAAATGCTAGACGCTTTAATGTTTAGGAGCACAACAGATGACGTCAGGACACACCGCCTAAAAGCTACAAAACCCCAATTTAGGTTTTCTGTTGTACAAACAAACAAGTCACCACGTGCAAATGAAATGTTGTGAAACATCACGTCTGAGGGAATCTGACAGCTCCAGAAGCTTTCTGGGGACATGTCTTAAAGCTCCGGCTCCACTGCACGCTGTTTTTGATAAGATAATGTTGATCCTTTCATCTGTGTGTTTGGCGAGATGAAAGACTCCTCTGACCGTCCAGATACTCATCAGAATTAGTCTGATGTCTCCAAAGACCGAGCAGAGACACAGATGCCACACCAGGAGAGACACTCGGCTCTGCTCGTGTTACTTTGTGCGGGATGAGAAACGTATTCTCTGAATGACTCTGAAGTCCTTGACGAGATATAAAATTTCATACCAGCTACGGTTTTCATTAGAATGGCTCTTTGCAAAGATGTTTAATTATGTGTGCGTTTACAGAGGAATCAGAGCGTTGTCTCTTGGTTTCTGCTGCTCTGCTTTACAGGGTTGTTCCTAACATGCACTAAAATCTCAGCAGATCAGTTCTTGTGACTTCTGTCATTTGTAACCTTGGAAATGCACATCTCTTCTGAATGCGTTTTGAAGATGAGACGATGTCAAGCGCTGTCAGGGGTGATGAGCCTTTCAAAGCAGTGCGCTGAGAATGCGTGCGATAATAACCTGCCGTGCATCAGGCCTGTGATCATGAGAGAGTCGGCATCATTAGACTGTCATGCAGACAATAGAGGAGCCGGCTGGAGAGAAACCTCGTGTAGAAACAGGCAATAAAACTGAAGGATGAAGGTGACACCTGACATCTGACTGTATGGAAGAGCAATGAAAACGGAGCGTGCTAACCTATAAAATGCATGAAATAAACAACAGGAACACGCATGCCAATTCATCTTTGTCACATATAAAGGCCACAGCTTTAAATAATGACATGCTGCCACTGAGTGAGCAAACGCACTGATAGTGTTTGCAAAAATAACAGCCACCGCTAACGTGCTAAGCGTTTCGCTAATATTCTCATTCAGTTATAAAAACGCTATTTCTGAAGGGTTTTTAAATGTTTTAGAAAAGGGTTTTTCTTTTTGGTTATGCAAATGTTTGGGGAACGTTGCATTGTATCATTTCACAAACATTATGGGAATGTTACTTTTGAATGTTTTCTGAACGTTCTGAAACAAGTAGCAACATTTAAAAAACAAGTATCATTTAAAAAACGTTATTATTTGATTTAACCTTTGTTTAACCAGGCAAGTCATTAAGAACAAGTTATTTTCAATAACAGCCTTATATATTCTAAGAACGTGTTTCATTAAGTTACAAAAACGTGATTTCTGAATGTCCAATTTTTTGTATGTTTTATAAAGTTTTTTTCTGGGTTATACAAAGATTAAGGCAACAAGCAAACATTATAGAAATGTTACTTTTCAATGTTCTCTGAACATTCTGAAACGAGTAGAAGAAAAATGTCCAACTAACATGTTTCAGGAACAAAATCTTCTATGAATGATGTATAAATTATGTTTTTGTGCTAATGATTTGCGAACATTATTTACGTGCAGATAACTTTGAACGAACATACCATTAACATTGCAAGACTGGATACATTTGAAGGAACGTTCCATTAACCATACTGCAACCTTGCCAGAACGTTCCGAGAACAATCACTGTTAGCGGAGTCTAAATAATGCATTGAATGCATTCATATAATCATAACGCACTAAAGCTCACGGGTCAAGGACAAATGACCCGTTTTGGTGGTGTTTAATTGAACACTCTCTGCATATCAAATGACCTTCCCATCAGCCTCTTTATTGAGTCTGTGCCGCTGGTGTTGTTTGCCAACCAGCTGGCTGCATTAGTTGGCAAAGCGTGTGTATTTTGAGCGGGCCGCGCCGCAGTCGCTACTTCCCCTCTGAAACACCGCTGTGAATGTGCTATTGGATGCTCAGTGCGAGCCATTTATTTATTTTTATTTTACATCCCATTTCCCCAGCCAACACTCACTGAAGCACAAATGAAGCAGCATGACGGCTCTCCCGTGACTCGCTGTGTTCAGAAGCGTGTGTGTTGGAGAAGGACAGCGTGTGAAAGAGAGCAGCGTTTGGGTTTGTCTTCACACATCCTCAGCTGCTCGGCCGAACTAATGACGCCAGCAGGACTCGAAACCGCTGCTTTTCAACCAAACAAACACTCAGTGCACTCATACTGCCATTTCTCTGCGCATTTCTGATTGGATGTACGCAACTTCCCTGCTGACAAAAAATGTTCTAAAAACATTCCCCTGAAGTTATGAGAATGTTTCTTCTGAATGTTCTCTGAACGTTAAAAATGTCCAGTTTTTTTAAATGGTCCAGAAACGGGGTTTTTTTATGTGAATGTCAGGAGAACGTTCCATTGTATCATTTCGCAAACATTATGGGAATGTTACTTTTGAATGATTTCTGAACGTTCTGAAACAAGTAGCATTTTAAAACGTTAGATGAACATCCGACTAAAATCTTTCAGAAATAAAACATTCTATGTATGATGTATCAATAACGTTTTTGTGCTCTCATTTTTGAGAACATTATTAAAGACCAAATGTGACCCTGGACCACAAAAGGTCGCCGTGATTTTGCCGAGTAAGACATGTTCGTGGATCAACAATACAGACTTAACCCAATCCCCACCCCTAACCTAACCTTACTCATAATTTATTCCTGAAATCAGAGGGAAATGACAGCTGATTAACAAGAGTGTGGAAGCACCTGATCCTGAAACTGACATTTCCTGAAAAGTTAGAATGATTTTCAAGGATGTTGATCCAGGAGCATGTTGTACTTGGTGACTTTCACTAACATTTTTTAAATGTTAGGACAAAACACTCAAAATTCTCCTAATTTTCTTATGATGTTGTTTGTACATGATGAACGTTCCAAGAAAGTTTTTTTGTAACCTTTAAATAATGTTCTGATCATGAACGTTTTAGAATATTAAAAATAATAATTCAAATACATATTTTGGGTTAAACATAATGTACAACGTTGCAAGAAACATTTTAAAAACAAAATTCCCACAACGTTTTATAACCTAATTTTGTTATCTGTGAGTCTTCCTCTCCACTGCAGCTCTGACGTCTCGTTCAGATTCATAAACGCAGGTTTGAAATCAGCGAGCGGACCGAGGGCTTGATTCATGCCTCCGACAGTCTGAGTGTGACTTCATCACCTCGTGTGTGTGTGATCTGTGAGATCAGATCTTCCACAGCAGCGGCACAGATGTGCGGTTATCAGACTATAGCAGATGTTTTCTGCAGTTCCTCACCGTGAACATTTTCAGAAAGACAGTAAGTGTCTTTCTCTCATTCTCTTATTTCTTTGCATTGGCTGCCAGTATCCCGTCTGGACTGATAGATAGACATAAATTATTTAGAGAGCGACCCACACACACTCACTCACTCACTCACTCACTCACTCACTCACTCACTCACTCACTCACTCACTCACTCACTCACTCACTCACTCACTCACTCACTCACTCACTCACTCACTCACTCACTCACTCACTCACTCACTCACTCACTCACTCACTCACTCACTCACTCACTCACTCACTCACTCACTCACTCACTCACTCACTCACACACACACACACACTCTCACACACACACACACACACACACACACTCTCTCTCTCTCACACACACATGCCACACAGATATTGACTTTGGGAATGTGTTTTTGAGTGAATATTCAACAGAAATGGGACCTTTTTAAACTTGTTGGCAGCCAAACAGCTTCGGACCCCATTGACTTTCATTGTATGGTCAAAAAATATAATGGAAGTCAATGGGAACCGAAACATTTTGGTTGCCAACATTCTTCAAAATATCTTCATTTTTGTTCCACAGAAGAACGACATGAGGGAGAGTAAATAATGACAATTCTCATTCAAAATGATTGCTGCTCCTAAATCTATAGAATGTAATTGAACATTACACCTATCAACAATATTAATGCTATAAATCAGCGAATCTGCTCAGGAAATACACTTGAAACACTTTCCCTTACAAAACTATGACAAAACAGACTTTCAGCCATAATTACCCACCTATCAAAAACATTTTAGAATGTTTTGCCATGAAGTTATGAAAACATGTTTTTTTTAATGTATTAAGAACGTTTTTCTTGGTTATATGAGCTATAGAGAAACATTATGAAAACTGTATGAAAATGTTAGATTTGAATGTTCTCGCAACCCGTTCTTTTCAAGAATGTTTTTTCTTGGTTATGCAAAGATTAGAGGAACGCTGCATTTGAATCTGTCATGACAACATGATTATTTATGTCTTTTAAACATTTACAACGTCCAGTTTTGTATTCTTGGTTCTGAAACATACACCGAGAACAGTTTCCTTTCAACATTACGAGAACGTTTATCAAATACATTATTTGAAGAGTGTTTTGTTGTAACATTTACATCACCTTTAAAACACGTTCCTGAAATGTCTCTGTTAACTGAGGAGTGCACATTAGATGCATTCAGAAAAACTGGAGCCATGCATCAGAAAGCTTACCAGAGAGTACAAAATAACCCTAACATGATGAAGGGCTCGTAAAGAGCCTGTCTTCATATGCAAGCATGCACAATCCTCTTGAACACTCATGCTTTTTTTTTTTACAAAAGCATACTAAATATAATTGATCAAAGGCAAATAACCGAACGAGTGTAATGAAAGGAGTATAAAATCCCACTGTCTGAAGGCCAGGTCTGTACCGTGGTAATTTACCACCTGATACTGCCACTCAGCTCAGTGTAAAACTGCAGTAACAGAGTAACCTGCCACCATTCCAAGCCTGCAAATGCATTGCACATGATTTATTGATAATGAAACATGACATGCATCCTTCATTTCGAGCGCACTCGCAGCAGGTGAAGGCGCTTTGTGACCTTGCAGATGTGCATTCATTCTTTAAATGTGTTATTCGGGTTTCATTCCTCATACCTGTCCTTAAGATCTCAGAGATGTGCTCAGAAAACGAAGACGCATCTGAGGATGCATGCAATGAGAGCTGCGGAGGAGTCTACCTGTCGAAGATATCCGCTTTGCTTCATCAGGGCAAATGCACGCCGTGTTTCCACCCAAATCACCGCATTTTCAGCAGCTCCTTCCTTCTGGTGACCCAAACAGATCAGTGCACATCAGATCCTCCCGCATCAGGACCTCCGATGCGCTTCCACACGTCCATGACCGCAGCATCCTGATGTTCATTAGATCCGTCTGTTCTGCTGTAATAAAGCTCGCCTCTCCGCATTACGCCTGCATGCGCTCTAGTACGGCGAAGCCTCGGCTCATGAATATTAATTAGGTCATGCAACAGTCGCTCGGTAACCTTCCAATTGCATGGCTCGCTCTGGAATATTAATATTAAACACGCTGACGTTGGTATATCGATTATTGTATTGTATAATATTTTAATAGTCTTTATTTTTAACGCTGATTTGTTTTGGGTGGTTACAAGGGCGTTGTTATGTGTTTTGGGTGGTTGCTAGGGCATTGCTAGGCATTTCTTAATGTATTTTGGGTGGTTACTAGGGCGTTGCTATGTATTTTGGGTGGTTGCTAGGGCGTTGCTATGCATTTCTTGATGTATTTTGGGTAGTTATTAGGGCGTTGCTATGTATTTTGGGTGGTTGCTAGGGCGCTGCTATGTTTTTTATTGTGTTTTAGGTGGTTAAATTGAATTTCCTAGTAATCCATATTGATATATTATCTTTTACTGTGTAGTTAATGCAGTTTGATTCAATCTCAGAACACATTTTCCAGTTTTGTTATTCACAGGTGACTATGTGAGACCAGCTAAATGTTTTGCATGAAATGAGTAGTATCAGTTTGTGTGCTGTTTGCTTTACCTTCATATGCTGGAAGTCATTGATTCCCAGTCGTGGCAGGTTGAAGCAGTTGACATGAATTAGTTTTCTGCCCGTGATATAATTCTGATTGAAACATGACTGAGGGATGAAACATGAGGTCACGGCTGTAATGAGTCTCAGTGCGATGTGGACACACCGCTCAACACGGCTTTGCAAGAGACTCTATGCTATATTTCAGCATTTTAGTTGATGCCAATATGATGATTTTGATGAAATGTAAAGCCGCAGCTGCTGTGAAACAGACTGCATCGCTGTCATTTCACTCAGACGGTCTTATTCTCAGTGCTGGTTGGCATGAAGGCAACAGATATCGCTGATGAAGGAAAGCATTTTCCTTACATGATGCTAACAAAGCACAACAGGAGAATGATGACAAAGCGTTATGTTGAGTAAAAGCTGAACAGCAGAGCTTCTCAACTGATGGGTCACTACCCAAATATCGGTCTCAGCTCTGTTCTGATGGGTCACGTGCAGGACGGAGAGAATGAGCTCAATGTAAATAATCAGAGAACACTGCATGATGGCTAAATAAGCAGATCAACTTCTAACAGGGAGGAGAAACACTTCATTTAGTAGCAGGGGTCAATCAAACTCTACCGTATTTCAGCACTGATTCATCTGTCATTCTGTGAAATCTAATCAAATCAGACAGATGAAGTAGATTGTGTGATGCCCCAAAAACATGAAATAAAGGACACAAGCGTTTGAATGGCAAATTTGTACATGTTTGTTGCTTTTGCATTGAGAATAATTTCTGTATTTAATATAATATCTTGAAATAGAATAATTGTATGCTGGTTTTGTCTTGAAATGACTGTTAATGGTTCACCTTATACTCGATCCAGTGTGCCACATCCTCACAACTCCAGCGCAGGAACTCCATGTTTCCATTCAACAAGCCAACAGACCTCAATGAACAGTTCAATTCACAACATCACAACCACGAAGTGATACAGTTATACAGGTAGACAGACAGACAGTCTAATGCCATTTCATGCATGTTGAGTTGTTTACACTGTTAAAGAGTTGGATTCTCATGCTAAACATGGCCAAAGTTTCAAAAAACAATATGAATGTAGAACGGAGTATTTCTGTGTCAAATATACTCCTCCCGGTTTTGTACAAGTTTTGGAGAGTTTTTTTCGAGCTTGGCTCTTCGTGACGTAATGTAGGGTGGAACTCCTCGGCTGCACTGAACGGGACTCGCTCGAGAAGAATGCCTCTAAAGAGGTGTGTCTTTGGTTGTAAGAATCCAAAGAATCCAGCGTTACGTAAACAGCGGATGCAGTTTGTTTTCCGGAGCAGCAACGGAGTTTCGCAAGTGTGTTTGTTGACGAACGTTTTATAAACAAGGCCCAGTTCGACGCTGGATTTGCACATCGTTTGCTACTGAAAGATGGAGCGGTCCCAGCTATAAAAGATCCCGGTCATGATCCAGAACTGCAGACGCTAAGTGAAGCTGCATCAGATGTCTGTGTTCTGTTGACAATCGGCGCTTAAGTGCTCATCACTCTTTAGCTCCGCCCACGACACGCCTCCAGGAGCTCAGCTGTTTCCGGAGAGAATCGGAAAGCTGTATTTTTATTCTATAAATATGATAAAACTAGAGACTTTTTTTGTGGAGATATGAAGGATGCAGTGCTACTCTATAGGTACTCAAGATTAACATGAGATTGGGTGAAAATGTGTGTGTTATGTCCCCTTTAAAAAAAAACAAAAAAAACAAGCTTCTAAAATGAACACATCGCTAACTAGCTTAGCCACTAGCTGCCGCCACAACACATTAGATTAAACTAGTTGTGCAGAAACTCGATATGTAGAGCTTGAATCCCTTGTTCGGCTTGCGTGTTGAGCAGTGGACCAGCGATACGATGATGCTTACTTTAGACAGATCTCGGAGACATCTAGAAAATACTGACATCTGGCATCAGCGGAAGCTCATCACTACGCTTGTGCACAGAGTCCATTCCTGTTCACTGTATTTCTTTCTTTCTCTGATGTTGAGGTTCGTCTCGTGTTTCTGTGAAGGGACACTCTGGCCCCGCCACACTCTGCCTGCGTCACCATCTGCAGCTGTCAAACAACACCGGCACCGTTTCCAACCAATAGATCATAAATCGACACACACACGGAAAAAACGCTCAGGATTCATAAACTGAACTATATTCAAACCAACTATAGTTAAAGGCACAATATGTAATTTTCGCCGCTAGAGGGCGCGTATTCAAAATAAACAAAGAGACAAAGGCGTAGTTTGTCCACTGACAGATATTTGTTCTTGTTTCAATCATAAACTCACTTCATTTTGTTCAGTTTCTCAGAAAACAAGACTTCACGTGTTGATTGTGCGTCTGCAGTAAATGTGTCTGGATTTATGAATCTTTAGACATTTGCGCTGGAAAACAAGACAGAAATACTGAGGAAGAAGATCAGAAGGTGATCAGAAGGTACAGTAAACGTTATTTCTTTGTGTTTTCCCTTCAATTAATTCCTTATATTTTCTTGATTGGTCTTAAAGTCATAAACTGCAGAACCCCTGTAGCAGAAAAGCATGTTTGTCTGTGACTGAACACTCAATTCAAGCACTAATTGTAGCATGCGCTGCTCTTCCGCTGTGTTTGTGATGAGAATGAATCTCTTGAACGCTGCAGAGGAGGAGCCGTGAAGATCTGAGACTTCAGGAAGAGAGGAAAAAAATAGTTTTTTTCACTCGTCAAAAATCATATTTCTTCTCGTCAAAAATAATTTTTCCTCGCGTTAATTTTTTATTTTCACTTTATTTTTCCTCTTGTCAAAAATCAATTTATTTCACTCGTTAAAAAAAATCATATTTGCAGTCATCAAAAATCATATTTTCAGTCATCAAAAATCTTTTTTCCTCTCGTTAAAAATATTTCTTCTCGTCAAAAATCATTTTTTCACTCGTCAAAAAAAAAAAATCATATTTTCAGTCATCACTCATCAAAAATCATATTTTCACTCGTCAACAATAAATTTTGATCTCCTCAGAAATCATTCGTAATTACAGCAGTGAACCCTGCTGCTCGTGTTTCCAGCTGACCGAGAAGGTGAGGAACGTGGAGACCAGCTGGGCTTTTCAACCACTTCCAGAAGTTCAGGATCCATTAAAGAGCTTCATGGTTTCTTGTTACGTTTCTCCTCAAATCAAAGAAACACTTAACGCTCCTAAAACAGGCTTCAGGGTCTTTCTTCATGTGCAACACGTCTCGGAGATGAACGGCTGTTTGATTCCTCAGGAGCTTCATGTGAGAATGAACAGAAAACAGATCTATAAACAGAGAATATGCTGTTGTTGATTACGTTACTGAGCGAATGTGTTACGGTTTACAACACTCTGTCTGTAATTTTTCTTTGTTCCCCAATTACAATTTTTAATAACATGTACATTTGTCTGTATTGACTGCGGATTTTTTCTGTCATGAATCATATTTAAGCAAAAGCATATTCCAGGCAGAATCCTGAATAACAGCAAATGCATAAAGAAGAAAGCTTTCGACACCACAGAGTAACTCCAGACTAAATACAGAAACGGTGCTGAATGTACATCACACCAGGAAACCAGCTCATCTAAAAACTGATTTTTCCTCTCGTCAAAAATCATATTTTTTCACTCGTCAAAAAAAATATATATTTTCAGTCGTCAAAAATATTTTTTCGAGAATAGCTACATTTTGAAAAAAAAAGTCAAAATAAAATGTTGCGAACAAACATTCTCCGCATTTTATTTTGACTTTCCCCCCGAAATTTAACACGTTTTTTCTCGAAGCAACTTTATTCTCGAAATTTAATGATATAATTCTCAACATTTAATTTCAACATTTGACGAGTTTAAACTCAATGACTATTCTCGAGATGGTTTAACTTTATTTCACTTGTCAAAAATCTTTTTTCAGTCTTCAAATATATATTTTTTCAAATCATACAAAAAAAATTTCCGGTCAAAACAAAAAAACATTTCTCTGGTCAAAAAACTTGATTTCTTGTCAAAAACACCTCATCAAAACCCTTTTCTCCTCATTGTTTCATTTTTGAAGTTTGAAAACACTCATCCTCCTCCAGTCTTCCTTTAGCGGTGCGTTTCAGGGTTTCACATGTGTATACCTGACGTCTCATAAAGGCAGAATCTCATGCTTAGTTTATTGGCATGTCACTTGTGAGGAGGAGTTATTTTGTTGATGTTTATTTTCACATTGCAGTTAATACAAAGAAATGTCTGATTTGAAGGAGTTTGAGATGTTCCCACTCGTTAGTGTTTTTGATGATGAAATGATGAAATGGAGAAGCGTGTTTTTCCTAAAAGAGTTTATTTACAAAAGCAGCTGTTAGAGCAGAGCGACCACGTCATCGCTGTAGCCGTGGCCCGTCGTCATGGTGACCAGGTCATGGGGCGGAGTCAGAACCACGACCGCCGCACCTGAGCACACAGAACACGCGTGATGACGTCACTGCCGTTAGTCATGTGACAGAGCGCAGCATCAGAGAGAGTGTCCGTACCTTGAGTTGGTAAGATGGCGTGATGCAGATTCACGCTGACCATCGAATCACCGCCGGAGTCCGCCTCCAGCAGACTGCTCTGAGTGAGCGCTTCACCTGTCAATCACACACAGACACGCCCACTGAGATCAGTGCCACAAACAGCGTAAAGCATGTTTAAATGGTACACAATAAGACATACCACAATGACGATATATACTAAGCTGTCATTTCTAACATTCTGCATACTTGAACACTACAAACACAATGCAGTGTCCTCTACCATTTGAAGGAGTTTGAGATGTTCCCACTCGTTAGTGTTTTTGATGATGAAATGGAGAAGCGTGTTTTTCCTAAAAGAGTTTATTTACAAAAGCAGCTGTTAGAGCAGAGCGACCACGTCATCGCTGTAGCCGTGGCCCGTCGTCATGGTGACCAGGTCATGGGGCGGAGTCAGAACCACGACCGCCGCACCTGAGCACACAGAACACGCGTGATGACGTCACTGCCGTTAGTCATGTGACAGAGCGCAGCATCAGAGAGAGCGTCCGTACCTTGAGTTGGTAAGATGGCGTGATGCAGATTCACGCTGACCATCGAATCACCGCCGGAGTCCGCCTCCAGCAGACTGCTCTGAGTGAGCGCTTCACCTGTCAATCACACACAGACACGCCCACTGAGATCAGTGCCACAAACAGCGTAAAGCATGTTTAAATGGTACACAATAAGACATACCACAATGACGATATATACTAAGCTGTCATTTCTAACATTCTGCATACTTGAACACTACAAACACAATGCAGTGTCCTCTACTATTTCCAGAGTAATGACCTAAAGCAATTACAGTGACTCGTCTGATAAACATGTCAAACACTGACTGGTTTTTCTTACACAAAATTGAACTGAAAAGCCCAAATCAAGTTAAGTTATTTTGCAAACTAATAAATCAAATCTGGAAATATCAGGGAATTTTAAAGCTGTGTTTTCTGGAAATGCCATATAAACCAACAAGCCTCATCTGATGGTTTATCTGGTCACCAAACGTAAACTGTCCTATAATTAGATGACAAACATTAACCTAAATGAAATACAATCAATTTAAGCTGAAGTATTAAAATGACAAACTACAACTGAAATAAAGCTACATTGAATATTTGTAATAAAACCTAACAGAAATGACAAAAGCACAAAGTTACTAACACTAAAACTTAAAGCTACATACATTTTTAAAAAATAAAAACTAATAAAAAAAGACAAACGCACAAAATAAATAAAAATAGATTAAAGGTAAATATATTTTTTTAAATACACAAAAGCTAATAGAAATGACAAATGCACATAAAATTACTAAAAGGTTAAAAGCTAAACTAAACTACTGAACTGAAATTAAAATAACACCGAAAATGTACAAATGAAAGCTAAATATTCTAAACATGTATAAATACTGTAACAGAATATCAGCATAAGCGTAAACACTGTTCTGTTGGTGTAGTGTGCTGGATGTCATTGATTGTGTCGTGTAGCAGCAGGATCATGTGACGCGTGTATTATTAATGTCTGAAATGCGATCGCGTTACCCGTGTCTCTGCTGTCAGGAGGCAGCGTCTCATCGCTGTGTCTCTTCTTCATGTGGACGTTTCTGCTGCCGCTCTGAGAGAATGTCTTCCCGCAGATGGAGCACACGTGCGGCTTCTCACCTGAGCACCAGCACACGTTAACAGATCACATGATCACCAGCACACGTTAACAGATCACATGATCATGAGCACATGTTTACAAGCACACGGTAACAGATCACACGATCACAAGCACACGTTAATAGATCACACGATCACGAGCACATGTTAACAGATCACATGATCATGAGCACATGTTTACAAGCACACTGATCATGAGCACACGTTAACAGATCACATGATCATGAGCACACGTTAACAGATCACATGATCATGAGCACACGTTAACAGATCACATGATCATGAGCACACGTTAACAGATCACATGATCATGAGCACACATACAAAAAAAATTTCCGGTCAAAACAAAAAAACATTTCTCTGGTCAAAAAACTTGATTTCTTGTCAAAAACACTTCTCATCAAAACCCTTTTCTCCTCATTGTTTCATTTTTGAAGTTTGAAAACACTCATCCTCCTCCAGTCTTCCTTTAGCGGTGCGTTTCAGGGTTTCACATGTGTATACCTGACGTCTCATAAAGGCAGAATCTCATGCTTAGTTTATTGGCATGTCACTTGTGAGGAGGAGTTATTTTGTTGATGTTTATTTTCACATTGCAGTTAATACAAAGAAATGTCTCATTTGAAGGAGTTTGAGATGTTCCCACTCGTTAGTGTTTTTGATGATGAAATGGAGAAGCGTGTTTTTCCTAAAAGAGTTTATTTACAAAAGCAGCTGTTAGAGCAGAGCGACCACGTCATCGCTGTAGCCGTGGCCCGTCGTCATGGTGACCAGGTCATGGGGCGGAGTCAGAACCACGACCGCCGCACCTGAGCACACAGAACACGCGTGATGACGTCACTGCCGTTAGTCATGTGACAGAGCGCAGCATCAGAGAGAGTGTCCGTACCTTGAGTTGGTAAGATGGCGTGATGCAGATTCACGCTGACCATCGAATCACCGCCGGAGTCCGCCTCCAGCAGACTGCTCTGAGTGAGCGCTTCACCTGTCAATCACACACAGACACGCCCACTGAGATCAGTGCCACAAACAGCGTAAAGCATGTTTAAATGGTACACAATAAGACATACCACAATGACGATATATACTAAGCTGTCATTTCTAACATTCTGCATACTTGAACACTACAAACACAATGCAGTGTCCTCTACTATTTCCAGAGTAATGACCTAAAGCAATTACAGTGACTCGTCTGATAAACATGTCAAACACTGACTGGTTTTTCTTACACAAAATTGAACTGAAAAGCCCAAATCAAGTTAAGTTATTTTGCAAACTAATAAATCAAATCTGGAAATATCAGGGAATTTTAAAGCTGTGTTTTCTGGAAATGCCATATAAACCAACAAGCCTCATCTGATGGTTTATCTGGTCACCAAACGTAAACTGTCCTATAATTAGATGACAAACATTAACCTAAATGAAATACAATCAATTTAAGCTGAAGTATTAAAATGACAAACTACAACTGAAATAAAGCTACATTGAATATTTGTAATAAAACCTAACAGAAATGACAAAAGCACAAAGTTACTAACACTAAAACTTAAAGCTACATACATTTTTAAAAAATAAAAACTAATAAAAAAAGACAAACGCACAAAATAAATAAAAATAGATTAAAGGTAAATATATTTTTTTAAATACACAAAAGCTAATAGAAATGACAAATGCACATAAAATTACTAAAAGGTTAAAAGCTAAACTAAACTACTGAACTGAAATTAAAATAACACCGAAAATGTACAAATGAAAGCTAAATATTCTAAACATGTATAAATACTGTAACAGAATATCAGCATAAGCGTAAACACTGTTCTGTTGGTGTAGTGTGCTGGATGTCATTGATTGTGTCGTGTAGCAGCAGGATCATGTGACGCGTGTATTATTAATGTCTGAAATGCGATCGCGTTACCCGTGTCTCTGCTGTCAGGAGGCAGCGTCTCATCGCTGTGTCTCTTCTTCATGTGGACGTTTCTGCTGCCGCTCTGAGAGAATGTCTTCCCGCAGATGGAGCACACGTGCGGCTTCTCACCTGAGCACCAGCACACGTTAACAGATCACATGATCATGAGCACACGTTAACAGATCACATGATCATGAGCACATATTTACAAGCACACGGTAACAGATCACATGATCACGAGCACACGTTAACAGATCACATGATCATGAGCACATATTTACAAGCACACGGTAACAGATCACACGATCACAAGCACACGTTAATAGATCACACGATCACGAGCACATGTTAACAGATCACACGATCACGAGCACATGTTCACAAGCAAACGGTAACAGATCACACGATCACAAGCACACGTTAATAGATCACACGATCACGAGCACATGTTAACAGATCACACGATCATGAGCACATGTTCACAAGCAAATGGTAACAGATCAGACGATCACGAGCACACGTTAACAGATCACACGATCACGAGCACACGTTAACAGATCACACGATCACGAGCACACATTAATAGATCACACGATCACGAGCACACGTTAACAGATCACACGATCACGAGCACACGTTAACAGATCACACGATCACGAGCACACGTTAACAGATCACACGATCACGAGCACACGTTAACAGATCACACGATCACGAGCACACGTTAACAGATCACACGATCACGAGCACACGTTAACAGATCACACGATCACGAGCACACGTTAACAGATCACACGATCACGAGCACACGTTAACAGATCACACGATCACGAGCACACGTTAACAGATCACACGATCACGAGCACACGTTAACAGATCACACGATCACGAGCACACGTTAACAGATCACACGATCACGAGCACACGTTAACAGATCACACGATCACGAGCACACGTTAACAGATCACACGATCACGAGCACACGTTAACAGATCACACGATCACGAGCACACGTTAACAGATCACACGATCACGAGCACACGTTAACAGATCACATGATCATGAGCACATGTTCACAAGCACACGGTAACAGATCACATGATCACGAGCACACGTTAACAGATCACATGATCACGAGCACATGTTCACAAGCACACGGTAACAGATCACACGATCACAAGCACACGGTAACATCACATGATCACGAGCACACGATAACAGATTGCATGATCACGGGCACACGTTAACAGATCTCACAAGCACACGTTAACAGATCACATGATCATGAGCACATGTTTACAAGCACACGGTAACAGATCACACGATTACAAGCACACGTAACAGATCACACACAATAACAGATCACACGATAACAATCCCACGTTAGCAGATCACATGATAACAGATCACACGTTCATGAGAACACGATAACAGATCATGAGCACATGATGCATTATAGGGTTGCGCAGATAGACGGATAGACGATATATCGATGATAGCACATGTCTTTGTCGATAGTCAAGACGATATTAGGCTCATTCTCCTATAAATGTATTAATGTATTAAAAGGCGGCCTATTATAATTCGGCTATTATTATCAAATTGTCCTGCTAATTCACTTCAGCACCGCATTTCACACTCGTGCAAATAAGGATTAGAGCCTGTAGCCGGTGAAGGAGTCTCCAACCACAAACACAGACACACATCGTCTGCTGATATAAGGTATTTCATTGCACTTTAACAAGTCATCTGAACGGCCTATATATGTGCAATATTTTAACCGAGTTCTCATTAACGGAGTTTAATGCCACAGTTATGTTGGAACGCATCTCATTCTTGTTTCTGTGGCGGAGCGTCGGGCTCATCCTGCGGCGGAGTGCTGTATGACTGATGTATCCGTTTAATTTAACTTTACTTCAAATATATCAACTTACCTGTTTTAAGTACGTTTATATTTAGCGTGTTCGTTTATGTCCAATATTTAGTCTTAAACTGTTGGTCTTTAAAATAAGTCTACTTTTGATTTTCACCGTTGACTGCAGACCTCTAAGACTGATAACGTCCGTGCTCTGATGCGATGTATGGCTGTTGTATCCAAATACATATGAACTAGCCGGTTTCAATATTTTTATATTTAACATGTTAGTTTATCAGTATGTTTAAAAGCATATTGTACAGAGAGTCTCTCTCTTGCCTCACCCATGCACGCACGATAATATCGTGTATCGGCGATCTCACGGGCTGGCGATATGACGATTTGAAAAATTACCATATCGCCCAACACTTATGCATTATACAATTAATTAAGATAAGCACGAGTCATGTGACCTTACCAGAGTGTACGAGCATGTGTTTGCGCAGACTGGAATATTCTGCGAAAGATCGGCCACAGCTATCAACATCACACAGGAAGGGCTTTTCTCCTGAAAAACAAAATTTAAATGATATGAGAGCACACGATCACAAGCACACGGTACCAGATCACACGATCACGAGCACACGTTAACAGATCACACGATCACGAGCACACATTAATAGATCACACGATCACGAGCACACGTTAACAGATCACATGATCATGAGCACATGTTCACAAGCACACGGTAACAGATCACATGATCACGAGCACACGATAACAGATTGCATGATCACGGGCACACGTTAACAGATCTCACAAGCACACGTTAACAGATCACATGATCATGAGCACATGTTTACAAGCACACGGTAACAGATCACACGATTACAAGCACACGTAACAGATCACACACAATAACAGATCACACGATAACAATCCCACGTTAGCAGATCACATGATAACAGATCACACGTTCATGAGAACACGATAACAGATCATGAGCACATGATGCATTATAGGGTTGCGCAGATAGACGATAGTCAGAGATATCGATGATAGCACATGTCTTTGTCGATAGTCAAGACGATATTAGGCTCATTCTCCTATAAATGTATTAAAGTATTATTAGGCGGCCTATTATAATTCGGCTATTATTATCAAATTGTCCTGCTAATTCACTTCAGCACCGCATTTCACACTCGTGCAAATAAGGATTAGAGCCTGTAGCCGGTGAAGGAGTCTCCAACCACAAACACAGACACACATCGTCTGCTGATATAAGGTATTTCATTGCACTTTAACAAGTCATCTGAACGGCCTATATATGTGCAATATTTTAACCGAGTTCTCATTAACGGAGTTTAATGCCACAGTTATGTTGGAACGCATCTCATTCTTGTTTCTGTGGCGGAGCGTCGGGCTCATCCTGCGGCGGAGTGCTGTATGACTGATGTATCCGTTTAATTTAACTTTACTTCAAATATATCAACTTACCTGTTTTAAGTACGTTTATATTTAGCGTGTTCGTTTATGTCCAATATTTAGTCTTAAACTGTTGGTCTTTAAAATAAGTCTACTTTTGATTTTCACCGTTGACTGCAGACCTCTAAGACTGATAACGTCCGTGCTCTGATGCGATGTATGGCTGTTGTATCCAAATACATATGAACTAGCCGGTTTCAATATTTTTATATTTAACATGTTAGTTTATCAGTATGTTTAAAAGCATATTGTACAGAGAGTCTCTCTCTTGCCTCACCCATGCACGCACGATAATATCGTGTATCGGCGATCTCACGGGCTGGCGATATGACGATTTGAAAAATTACCATATCGCCCAACACTTATGCATTATACAATTAATTAAGATAAGCACGAGTCATGTGACCTTACCAGAGTGTACGAGCATGTGTTTGCGCAGACTGGAATATTCTGCGAAAGATCGGCCACAGCTATCAACATCACACAGGAAGGGCTTTTCTCCTGAAAAACAAAATTTAAATGATATGATTCAGTATTTAGAATTCATTATTATTAACAAAAATCATTTGAAAAATTCTTACTATTAATATCTACTATCATACATTAATTAATAATTATATAATATCTAAGCTTACTGGAAAAAAATTATAATACCCAACTTATTTTTATTTAATAATATTTGGTTTTTACATAGTTTTATAATAAAGCTATATCGATACTTGGGCTGGGCGATATGGGCAAAAAAATTATTACAATAAGACTTTACATATCAGTCGATATCAATAATTATCACAATAAATTTCAAATCTTAATTTTTGTCAAGTTTAAAGGCAGATTTTTGCTCCTAGACTATTGTTTATTGTGTGTGTGAGTTTGTGTCTGTGTGTGTGTGAGAGTTAGTGTGTGTACCAGTGTATGTGTGTTTGTACCTGTGTGTGTGTCTGAGTGTATGTGTGTGTACCGGTGCGTGTGTGTCTGTGTGTGAGTACCGGTGTGTGTATATGTGTGTCTGAGTGTGTGTAGCTCTTCCCACAACCCTCGGCTCCGCAGCGGAACGTACGGTCGTTCCTGATACACACACGCGCACACACGCTACCAGCTCACACACAACTCTAACGCTGTACATAAATTTACAATAATAATGTGAAATATTATTACAGTGTAAAACAGCTGTTATATATTGTAAACTGTAATTTATTTCTGTGATGCGCAGCTGTATTTTCAGCATCATTCCTCCAGTCTTCAGTGTCACATGATCTTCAGAAATCAGTATAATATGCTGATCACAAACAAGCTCCCATTGAACACAGGCTTTGTTTTGTGTGTTTGGGTGTTGTGTGTGTGACGGCTGTCACCTGTGTGTTTTCAGGTGGTATTTAAGGTGAGCTGGATAGGTGAAGGTCCGGTGGCAGTTCTCATACGAGCATCGGTGGATCTTCTCTGACGCGGCACGACCGACCCGAGGCTCTGATTGACAGCTGTGGATGTGGTCACCTTGGCAACAAGACAGCGAGACATGAGAGAGCGGCAGGCGTGATGCAGAGCAGCGACGGTTTGATGATGAGAGCGTGTCTCACTGTTGCTGCCGGCCCGCGCGTCTCTGGCCAGCTGTGCGCGTGTGGCGGCGATCAGGCTGTCGTGAGCCAGCTCCTGGACCCGCAGGTACCACGGCACGCTGTCATCAGCGCAGTCTCCAGCCGAAACCTCCTCCTGCGCCTCGTCCACATCGTCCTGAACGAACACCAGCGGCTCGGCCGACGCCACCAACCCTACGACACACAATCACTGCGTCAGCACCAGCTACGAAATACACAGATGTGTGGGCTATGTGATGTTACATAAAATCTAAAATGCATTTTCATTATGCATTTGCAAATGATTCAGGGTAAAACGGGTAAATGTATAAAATCAAATAAATAACTGCATTATTACATCCTATGGTTTCATATCACTGTAACAGTTATTTTTGCTGGAAAATCAGACTCAAAATTTGGATTTGAGAAAAAAAAAACTTTGCAAAGGAATTTTTACAAAATGAGCAGTTCTGTTTTAAACAGTGTTCATATTCGAAAAATAAATAAATATATATATTTAAACTAGTCAATCGCATCTAAAATAAACGTTTTTGTTTACATAATATATGCGTGCACTGTGTATAAAATATGTTATGTTTATATATTAAATATATTTTTATAATATAAATTATATGAATATAAACATATGTACATATTTTCAAAATATATACTGTATGAGTGTGTATTTATATATACATAATAAACAGTACACATGTACATATGTAAATAAAAACCTTTATTTTGGATGCGATTAATTGTTTGACAGCACTAGTTTAAACACTTTTTTATGGAAAGGTTATAATATTGTTTTTACACATAAAAAAATAGATTTACACTTACATGTAGTTCATTTAGGCAAATGCACAAAAGGTAAAATATATAAAACAAATAAATAAAATGACAACTTAAAAATGTAACTTCCACACAGATGAGAGCCTCACCTTTGGCTAGGTTGAGCAGAACGTAAGACGAGCTGTCGTGGTTCTGGAGGTCCTGCAGGATGGTGGGCGGGGTTTGTGCTGGAGGGGGAGGAGTCTGCAGCTGAACCACCAATGGGCTTCGCTCAGGGCCGAAGTCTGACAGCGACGGGGAGGCGGCATGACTCAGAGTGCTCTCTGAAAAACACGCAGAAAACACCTCGTCTACACACACAGATCAGATCTACAATCACACACAACCTTCACTGTGAGAGAGACGGATCATTACAAACTGCTTCATTCCGACAGTTCAATGCGATTTACAAGCGGTTACAAAATTCACACAAAACATTTCAAATACACTTCAAAAATGGTTCACTGGAGTCTGCAAAACATCTTCAAAACATTTTGAGACGAACAAAATACCTCTTCTAGGATGATCAAGTTCTCACCGAAAGAATGAACTGAATTAAACTTCAGAAGCAAAAATGTTCAAAATAATTCTCAGCAAAAGACTAAAATTCATAAAAAAAAGTAGTTTTTTTTTTTTTACAAAATCAGCAGTTCTGTCTCTTTTTTATTTTAAAAATTAAAATAAAAAATACATTTTTAATTTGAAATATAAACACATTTATGACATGAAAAGGTTAGTGCAGGCTGTAAAAAAAAAAAAAGTACACCTTAAAAATATATTTGTATTTGTAGATGATTTAAATGTGTGCTCTCATATGTACAAATGGTAAAACATATAAAATAAATGTATACAAATATATTATAACTGACAACACAGTCTTTTTGACTAAGATATAAAAGCTTATGCATGACTCGGATAAAATACATTTTTAATTTGAAATATAAACACATTTATGACATGAAAAGGTTAGTGCAGGCTGTAAAAAAAAAAAAAAAGTACACCTTAAAAATATATTTGTATTTGTAGATGATTTAAATGTGTGCTCTCATATGTACAAATGGTAAAACATATAAAATAAATGTATACAAATATATTATAACTGACAACACAGTCTTTTTGACTAAGATATAAAAGCTTATGCATGACTCGGATAGATGCAAAATAAAATAATAACTGACCACACAGTAATTCATTTAAAACATCTGATGAAAATATAAAGGCTTTTGCATTTGATTCAGATGTTAATGTAAAAGTGTAAATGCATGAAATAAAAAAATAAAAATATAACTTATAACGGACAGCACAGTCATTAAATCCAAAAAAAGTAGTTTTTTTTTTTTTACAAAATCAGCAGTTCTGTCTCTTTTTTATTTTAAAAATTAAAATAAAAAATACATTTTTAATTTGAAATATAAACACATTTATGACATGAAAAGGTTAGTGCAGGCTGTAAAAAAAAAAAAAGTACACCTTAAAAATATATTTGTATTTGTAGATGATTTAAATGTGTGCTCTCATATGTACAAATGGTAAAACATATAAAATAAATGTATACAAATATATTATAACTGACAACACAGTCTTTTTGACTAAGATATAAAAGCTTATGCATGACTCGGAGAGATGCAAAATAAAATAATAACTGACCACACAGTAATTCATTTAAAACATCTGATGAAAATATAAAGGCTTTTGCATTTGATTCAGATGTTAATGTAAAAGTGTAAATGCATGAAATAAAAAAATAAAAATATAACTTATAACGGACAGCACAGTCATTAAATCCAAACTTTTTGTGAAAATATAAAATATGGCAGGGGTATTCGTACGAGGCCTCACCTGGCAGCTCTAGCGGGGCGCAGAGCGG